>NW_027397069.1:68721986-68723456 GCF_003265705.2 Callorhinus ursinus
CCCCCCCCCCCCCCCCCCCCCCCCCCCCGCCGCAGTCAATCTCACAACCCATGAGATCATGACCTGAGCCTGAAACGGAGTCCCATTTTTAACCTACTGAACCACCCAGGTGCTCCATGGCATAGCCACATTTCAAGTGCTCAGTAGCCACGGGTGTCTGGTGGCTACTCTACTGAACAATGCAGAGCCAGGAAGTTTCATTTGTTTCTTCAGTGGATGTTTCCTGTGCGTCGAGCACAATGCTAGGTGCTGGGGAATTAGTGATGAATGAGACACAGAACTTACATTCCAGTGGAGGATGCACTGGAAAAACAATAGAGTAAATAAGTCCACACCACATACCAGAAAATGTGAGATTGTGGGCACCACTATGAAAAAAAAAGAGAGAGAGATGTAGAGAATTACTAGAGACACTACTTGAGATAAGGTGGCCAGGAGAGATATTTTTGCAGAGGTGACGTTGGAATAGAGAGCTGGGTGGGGAAAGCAAAAATAACACCACCATCAAGGGGCTAATTGGAGAGTTTATTATATTCCAGGGGCTGCTTCAAGTGTTTTCCATACAGGAACTCATTTCATCTTCCCAAACCCCAAGAAGCTGGGTCTATTATTATCCTCATTTTCCAGATGAGGAGACCAAAACAGAAGACATTAGGTAAACTGCCCAAGTTTACACAGTAACTGTGAAGGAGCTCCTGGAGCCGGCCCCAGGAAGAAGAGGTGCTCAGGCAGAGGGATTAGAGTGTACAAGTCTCAGGGGACTGTGGCAGGCCAAATAATGGCCCCCCACCATCTCCAGGTCCCAATCCCTGGCACCTGTGAATGTTGCCTCATAGAGCAAAAGGGACTTTGCAGATGTGATTAACTTAAGGATCTTGAAGTGGGGAAATTATCCTGGGTTATCTGGGTGTGCCCAGTGTCATCATTAGGGTCCTTAGAAGAGGGATGCAGAGGGAGATTTGGTGACAGATTGCGATGACTAAGGAAGCAAGAGGTTGAGTGACTGAAGGAAGGGGCCAGACCCAAGGAACGCAGGCGTCCTCTAGAAACCTGGAAGCAAGGAAACAGCCTCTCCTCTGCAGCCTCCAGCAGGAGCGCTGACACCTTGATTTTAGATTTCTGACCTCCAGAACTGTAAGAGAATAAATCAGTGTAATAAATCAGTGTAATTTCGAGCCACAACGTGGCCCTGAGTGGAGCCGAGCCTCTGGCACATGAAGGCAGCGCAACTCAGAGTGAGACCGGGCTGGTGGGTTCAGGCTCAGTGCAGGAAGAGGAGTAAGACACCAACACAAAGCATCCATGCAGCCTCCTCTTGTGGAGGAGCATTTGACCCTGCCCGGATTGTTCCCCAAGAAAGGGCTCTGCCCTGGTTGTGGGGACGCCTCCCTCCGTCTGCTCCTGCAGAGCCCATGCCGCAAGCCCAGGGACGCGCTCCAGTTCCCGCAGAAGGACAAGTGCCCAGGCCCG
>NW_027397069.1:68723556-68818972 GCF_003265705.2 Callorhinus ursinus
CCCCTTCCCCTCCAGCAACCCTCAGTTTGTTTGGTTTGTCTCCCTCTCTGGTTTCATCTTGTTTCATTTTTTCCTCTTTCCCTATGATCCTCTGCCTTGTTTCTTAAATTCCACATATCAGTGAGATCATATGATAATTGTTTTTCTCTGATTGACTTGTTTTGCTTAGCATAATACCCTCTAGTTCCATCCACATTATTGTAAATGGCAAGATTTCATTTTTTTGATGGCTGTGTAATATTCCATTGTATATATGGACCACATCTTCTTTATCCATTCATCTGTCGATGGACATCTGGGTTCTTTCCATAGTTTGGTCATTGTGGACATTGCTCTTATAGACATCGGGGTGCAGGTGCCCCTTTGGATCACTACATTTGTATCTTTGTGGTAAATACCCAGTAGTGCAATTGCTGGGTCGTATGGTAGCTCTATTTTTAACTTTTTGAGGACCCTCCATACTGTTTTCCAGAGTGGCTGTACCAGCTTGCATTCCCACCAACAGTGTAGGAGGGTTCCCCTTTCTCCACATTCTTATACCAATATCTGTCATTTCCTGACTTGTCATTTTAGTCATTTTGACTAGCGTGAGATGGTATCTCATTGAGGTTTTGATTTGTACTTCGCTAATGCCGAGTGATGTTGAACACTTTTTCATGTGTCTGTTGGCCATTTGGATGTCTTCTTTGCAGAAATGTCTGTTCACGTCTTCTGCCCATTTCTTGGTTGGATAATTTGTTCTTTGGGTGTTGAGTTTGATAAGTTCTTTATAGATCTTTGGATACTAGCCCTTTATCTGATATGTCACTTGCAAATACCTTCTCCCATTCTGTCAGTTGTCTTTTGGTGAGTTTGTGGTAATTTGATGGCAGGAGTTGAAAAGGAACGTAGGAACTACATGTGTGGCCTTTCTCTGTGCTTTTTCTGGCCTCCACATCTTTGCTTTAGCTGTTCTCTTGTCACGGAGTTCCTCTCTCGATCCCTCTTGTCGGCTGGCCCACTTCCAACTCTGCTAAAAGTTTCCTGACTCCCCAGGTATGGTTTCTCCTCCTCTGTGTTCCTTGAGCTCTTTGCATAACTCTCTGCTATATCACTTATGACATTTTATTATAATACACCTTTCTACTTGTCTGATTCTTGCTTTTGACGATGGATTTCTTGAGGGTAGGGATCCTCTATTTTGCCTTTTTCTGTCCCCAGTAATCAGCAGAGGACCTGGTAAATAGTCAGCAGTTCATCCAATTTTGTGGAATGAAGACGATCATATAGAAGACCACAATAAGGAATCACGTCATATAAAGTTCCCTTCACAAAAGCAACTTGCTCTGCAAGCAACTTTTACCTTGTCTTCTCTGGCCCGCTTCTGACTGCCACAGTAGGGTGGAGCGGTGTCTTACCACCCCCAGGACTCTCACGCCCCAAGAAGACTTCCCATTCCCTTCCCAGTCAGTCTGACCTTGAACTGCTCCATCTGATGGCATCCTAAATCAGACTGCCTTCCCAAGTACCATGCAGTTTGAACCCACATCAGTATTTCTGGTTGTTGAGCCTCTACAGGTCAGCCAATGATTAATGAGGTGAAGAAAGGCTTACCGAATTTTAAGAGCAGATCTACTTGCAATTGGGTACACTTGTTACATCGTCTGTAGGAAAAGTGACAACAATTTAGTCAATGTTCTTTTAAATCATCCCATTTTTTTTCTCAACATAATGTTCAAATAAGAAAAAAAATTAAAACATCATCTGCAGTCCCTCTATTCATAACCATTGACAACACTTTAAAAGTTTACTACTAATTTTAAAGTTAGTACATTCCTATTGTCAAAAATATAAACAATGCAGAAGAACATAAAGTAAAACGTAAAGGAATACCCACTTCCACTCCCCAGAACTAACCACTATTAATATTTGGTCGTGCCTTTAAAAAAATAAAAGAAAACAAAACTATAAAGCAATGATTTAAAAAAAAAGCACAAGATCTCCACAACACTAATGAAAACAAATAACAAAATTCCACAAAACTGACTCAGGTCAATTAATTTAAAAAATCCTAGTCTTGTTTTTATGAGTGGCTAACCTAATCCTGGGGCGGGGATGCTCTTTGTGGCCCTCTCGCCACACCAACTGTCTTGGATATTCAGTATACAGTGGACAAGGATAGCGAGATGGAGGAGGGCTCTCACAATACTTTATCAGCATTGTTTGGTGACCCACCTAACAGCTGCATTTTGTAAGTGGTAAAAATAAGACAGCTGAAAATGAGGTCTTAACTCGCCTTTACAAGCTGATGGCTGAACTGAGCAAAGCAGCCTGGAGTCTTAAATGTGTTTCGAGTCTCTGTTCCACTTCTCATCTTTGAGGACTTGACAGCTGTGTGGCACCATAGGTGATAGCTTGGATAAATAAATATGATGTGTGAAGTGATTTTATTTAACCTACAAGGTTAAATAAAGTTCAAGGTGGAGCCCTAGAGTTTAACTGTCAATATGGCCTTAGTTGTGACTGTTTTCAAGAATATGGACTTTGTGGCTGATTTATTTCCTTTAAACATGCCTTACGCATACTTTCCAGAATCAGCTACAGGGTTGGCCTTGAAAAAGCAACTTCTTTATGTCCGGGAGAACTTGGTTATATTTGCACAACAGGTTGAAAAGATTAACATCTGAAATGGATTCTGTATTTGCCTGTTTACTTTCATGACAATGCAGAAGATATGGATTTCACAAACAATAGTGGGAATCTTAGAGAATTCACACTCACATTCCACTCTTGCCAAAATTCAGCTCTACTTTTGTGTTTTGCCTTTTGGAAATATTTTTTGCCATCTATTCACCTTTGCCTTCCCAGCATCTAGCACAGGAAGGGGTCCGCAAGAGGCCCATCATTGTAGGCTAGTCCGGCCCAGGTTCCACATGGATGGGACTATACCAAGATATAGAGACCAAGAAGCATGGTTCCCTGGGGGCCATCTTAGAAACTAGCTACCATAGAGGGACACTGTTGAAGTCAGGGAAGGTCCAATGGTTGATGAGCTAACAGACTTGATAGAGGACCCAGGGCATCGTCCAGAGCCTAGTATAGTTTTTATTATATTATATTATATTATATTATATTATATTATATTATATTATATCATATCATATTATATTATATATAATAAATCATTATAATTATTATCAATAAATCTTAATGTAAGGGAGAATGGAAGAAAAAGATAAAGGCAGGCAAATATAAGAAGGGTAAGTTGGTGGCCCTTCCAGCCAGAGACAAAAGAGCATTGTTTAGAAGCAATACAGTGGTTTTAGAATTTGTGCGTATGAATGAAAGGGCCTGTGAGTCCAGGCTGGGGAATTTGGCCTTCACCCTTCAACTATGAAAGCTACTGAAAAAAACACTTTAGGTAATAGAGAAGTGATGTGTGGAGGTGGTCTGGGGAAGCTGGTACTGGAGACAGTGAGATCAGTTAGGCTATTGCAGTGCATCTAGAGAGGAAGGAAGAAAGTGTTAAGGGAAAACGTGGTGGGGGAGGCAGAGGAGGAAACAGATTTGAGATAGTCCTGGAAGTGAGGATGAGCAGACCAAGTATCTGTGATTTGTGGTGTGACTAAGAGGATTTGAACACTATGTTTGAGGACATTTATCTTAATATGCTGCCTTTCCTTCCATATATTTATTATAAAATAACACATATGAATATATATAATTTCAAAGTAAACACACCATAAGAAATAGTACATTCCTAAAGCTTCTTTTTTTTTTTTAAAGGTTTTATTTATTTATTAGAGACAGAGAGAGAGAGAGCATGAGCAACATGGAGAGGTGCAAAGGGAGAGGAAGAAGCAGACTCCTTGACGCAGGGCTTGATCCCAGGACCCTGGGATCATGACCTGAGCTTAAGGCAGATGCCCAAATGACTGAGCCACCCAGGTGCCCCCCAAAGCTTCTGATGTAAAACAAAATGTGAACTTTGTGTAACATAATGCTTTAAATTAAGGTACACATTTTCCCTTATATCATTCCTCCCCTCCCCCTTTTTTTTATAGGCTCCATGCCCAGTGTGGAGCCCAACGTGGGGCTTGAACTCACAACCCTGGGATCAAGACCTGAGCTGAGCTTAAGAATGAGATGCTTAATTGACTGAGCCCCCCAGGTGTCCCTCATTCCTTGATAACATGTCTCATGGTGACAAAAGACACCTTGTCTTTCTTCATAGGGTTCCCATCTTACCCAAGCAGCCTAAAAACATAATTTTAATAACAATTCAATTTCAAAGTCTAGTCTTTAGATGGATAAGCTAAGTAGTCAGCTATCTCCACACAGATAAACTGAGTGTTTTGTCTTGGCTGGTCACTACCAGTCTATGTGGGGTTTCCAAGGAGCCAAGAAGGCATGCTCAGTGAAGTTTTGGAGCTGAAGGAAAAAGATAAATCTATCTCTTCACCTTTCATGATCCATCCTTACCCACAAAGCACACTGAATTGCCTCTTGGTCCGAGGTCTGATCAGGAGACAGAAACAACATGTTACCCCCCAGGGAGAAGAATCAGACATGAGAAACTATGAGTGAAAAAAGAACATGAAGGTATCGTGGAAGTAGTGAATGTGAAAGCCAGCTACCCTGCTAGGGCTGAGACAACAAAATAAAGAGGATGTAAATATGAAAACTTAGAAACTTGAAGGGGATGCCCCCTGGAGCTGAGATCTCTGAGGACGGACTGCTGGCCAAAGGTGATAATGTCTTTGTGAGATTGTTGAAGCCCTTGTGGAGGTGTTGGTTCTGGAAAATCCCAAACTGGAATAAGCTGCTGCTAATGGACTAAACTGGCGCTGTCAGAAGAAGCCTGCCCTGCCAAACAAGAAGCAGAAACAAGTCCTCCCTCCTGCCTTGTGCCATCAAGCCTCCCTCTAGTGCCTCCTACTGGTTGACAGAACCAAACCCACAGCCAGTTGCCAAAGAAGAAATGTAGTTTTTGGTGTCTGGGCTCAGCCCCACCATCACAAAGGAGAGTTTAGAAGGGTGGGTTTGAGACCAAGAAATAAGAGCTTAATGATCGCATTTGGATTTAAAAGTGTTTGACATGAATTCGCCCCTTGCCTTTTTTTTTTTTAACCTTTATTTATTTAAGTAATCTCTACTCCCAGTGTGGGGCTCAAACTCATGACCCTGAGATCAAGAGTTACATGCTCGCATGCTCTTCCACCTGAGCCATCCAGCTGCCCCTCCCCCTTTCTTTCTCATTTCTAATTCAACTTTCTCCCTCCAAAGAGTCTCTGAGTTGGTTTCCAACAAAGGCACATACTAAATAGGACATTTAAAGAAAAAAAACTTAAAATAGATAAAATAAAGATTAAGCACCACTCAACACTGTTTTCAAAACTTGGTACGGCAACCAAAGTCGAAATATATTTTGTATTATGGGGACTTTATGCACATGACTGAAAAAAGTTTCATGAAGCAATTCTCACTAAGCATAATGTACTCTGATATTTTCTATCCTATTTGATTTAGTTTTTTAAATTTCTGATAACCCATTGAACTGGCTTCATCAATGACTAAGAGGTTGACAGCTACTGTTTGAAAAACACTGACATAGAGGAAGGGGAGATCCAGTGTTTTATAATTACATATAACATTTAGGGCCCATTTCCATATCAAAAAGTACTTTTCACACACTTTGTTTTATTTAACTCTCACAGCAATCCTGTGATGTGGGTATTTCCCCCAATTTACTAATAAGAAAACAGACCTAAAGATACTAAGTCTTGTGGCATGCAGTTCAAAGAGTAATGAATGGTGACTGGAGAACTAGAACCCATTTTTTCTGATTGAAAATCTCAGCCTTTGTCAATATGCTATGCTAGGATGAGAGATGTAGTTGAGCTCTAACTGACTACTAATTTTAGGGTTGAAATTTCTGGTAGACAAGACAAACAATGAGTTGTGTAGTGCTCATTGTCTGAGGAAAGCAAGCACATAAATTTGTCTGAACAAACTTCCTTCTAGAATTAAATCCAAGGACCCCATACCTGGACTATGTATAATAATAAATATTGTTTTCACCTGTGGTTTTTGCAGGAAACACCAAATTATAATGACAATTTTTAAAAGATTTTATTTATTCGACAGAGAGAGATATCGAGAGAGGGAACACAAGCATGAGGGAGCTAAAGAGGGAGAAGCAGGTTCCCTGCAGAGCAGGGAGCCCCAGATATGATGCTTGATCCCAGGATGCTGGGATCATGACCTGAGCCGAAGGCAGACACTTAATTACTGAGCCACCCAGGCACCCCTATAATGACAATTTTTATATAGACTCTTGGTAACAGTGGTAGAGACTGCTAGCTGTCCCTAGTATCCATTCTACCCTTCCTTCTTTAATGCTTTCCCTCCCCCCCTTTTTTTAGATTTTATTTATTTGAGAGAGAGAGAGAGAGCATGAGCAGGGGGAGGGGCAGAGGGAGAAGCAGACTCCCCGCTGAGCGGGTAGTACAACATGGGGCTCGATCCTGGGACTCTGGATCATGACCTGAGTTGAAGTCAGACTCCTAACTGGCTGAACCACCCAGGCGCCCCTTCCCTCCCATTTTTAATTAGACAAATGGCCATCCAGAATAAAGAACTACATTTTCCAGCCTGCTGTCCAGGTAGGTGTTCTCATGTAACTAAGTCTTGTTAACGAAGTGTCAGCAAGAGTGGTGTGACTTCCTTGAAATGTCATTAAAGGGAACTGTATGCATTTTCCATTGGTGTAATAACAAATCAACACACATTTAACAGCTAAAAACAACACAAATTTATTATCTCCCAGTTTCTGCAGGTCAAAAGCCCCCTTTGGCTCATCGTGTGTCTCTGCTCCAGGGTTCACATGGCCAAAATCAAGTTGCCGGACAAATGGGCACTTCTAGGAAGGCTCTGGGAACAATTCGGGTTCCTGGCAGAATGCAGGCCCTGAGGGTGTGGAACTGAGGTCCCCATTTTCTTGCCAACTATCATTTGGGGGCCCCTCTTCACTCCCAGAGGCCTCTCTCCAGTTCTTGTACCTGGGTCCCTACATCCCAGAGCCACCAAGGGCATATCACATCCTCTCACACTTGGCATCTCTCTGACTCTCCCTTCTGCTGCATCTCTTGGATTGCAGCTAGAGAACGTTCTCTGCTCTTAAGGGCTTATATGATCAGATTGGGCCTACCAGATAACCTGGGATGATCTCTCTATTTTAAGGTCCCTAACTTAATTACATCTTTAAAATCCCTTTTGCCCTGGGCGCCTGGGTGGCTCAGTTGGTTAGGCGACTGCCTTCGGCTCAGGTCATGATCCTGGAGTCCCGGGATCGAGTCCCGCATCGGGCTCCCTGCTTGGCGGGGAGTCTGCTTCTCCCTCTGACCCTCTTCCCTCTCGTGCTCTCTATCTCTCATTCTCTCTCTCTCAAATAAATAAATAAAATCTTTTAAAAAAATCCCTTTTGCCCTGTAACAGAACATATTCACAGGTTTGAACAATTACCGAGTGGACAGCTTTCAGTGATCAATATTCCATCTACCACCAAGGCTTACCTTTCTTCCTTGTTTCTTCCCTCCTGCTGCTTAGAAAGTGGGTGTCATAGCTGGAGTCGCAGCTGGGATAATGAAGTAAGGGCCACAGTTTAGGGATAGGAGAAAGAGAAGCCAAAGTAGCCTGAGTCCCAGACAGCTCTGGAGCAATATTCCAGTCCTGAACTACCTACCTCCAGACTTCCACGTGGGAGAGAAATTAACTTCACTCTTTAGTCACTGCTATTTGTGGTTTCTATAAGTCACTGTCAGACTAAGATTTATTCAAATTTAGCCAATACATTAACGTCTAAGGAAATGACTTATTAAGGAGGTCCTGGGACAATCACCTATTCCCTGGGGGTCTAGGGACCCCTGAATAAATTTCACTTGGAAGATTTATTTTTTTAATTTTTAAGTAATCTCTACACCCAACATGGGGCTCAAACCACGACACTGAGATCAAGAATCGTATGGCTGACTGAGCCAGGCAAGTGCTCCTGAGCAAATTCCACTTTTGTAAAGGGACTTTGGTCATCAGACTATCCCTAAGTTAGTTAAACATGTGTGCCTTACATATAAAGCTGGTTGAATTTGGGCATCAGTGCTGTTTGAAGTATCACTTCAGTGTGGCTGGCTTTTGCCTCTGTGTTTTGTAGAATTGTTGGCCTGTTTTTGCTCCTGCCTGGTCAGCACCGATGTGGCTTTTCAGCCCAGACACTTTTCTGTGAAGAACCAGGACAAGACCTAGCTACCCCCATCAGAGGGAAGATCTAGGGTCCTGGGGGGGAAAGAGGCACCTCTAGTTTGTGTCACTATTGTCTCCTCTGGGGTCCTCTGTCCCTGCCCTGGTGGGACAAGAAAGACCCCAGCTTCTGGAAGAACTGAAAGAACTTCTGGAAGCTTCTGGAAGAACCACATGCTGCATAAAGGACCCCACCAACCAAAGTATGTTCTCTTCACATACAATAGTTTGTCTAACCCTCAGGACAATTGAGTGAGATGGTACTATCCCTAATTCATAGGTGAGTAGCTGAGCTCAAAGGGATTAAGTTATTTGCCCTACTTCAGAAGGGTAGTAAATAGTAGAGGCAGAACTAGAAGTTAAACTTTGCCCAGAGTACTGAGAAATAGCACTTTTAATCTCCTTATTTATCCATTGATCCTTTCCTTTCTCCTTCATTGGATCGGAGGACAAAAGCCAGCATGAAAGTTGGCTTGTGTTTTTCCAAAGTCAGTTTGTTTGTGCCTTTGTGAGAGGCCCACTCATCCAGAGGAGAAATGATTTACTTTACTACACTTCTGGTCTAGAAAATTAGTCTTTCAACATTAAATAAAAATAAGCCACACATTTGTTAATTGCAATAAATTCAATTATCTGGTATTTTCAACCAAAAAAAAATCTTGGAAATTATTTTGTAAATTTTATTGGGTTTCTAGAGCCACTGAAGTGGGTGTAGCTCCATGTAATAAATCAGTTTCAAATTGGCAGTATTTTCAGATGTATCTAGAAATGTGAAGCTTCTGGATTTTTAAAAAAAGATTTTATTTATTTATTTGAGAGAGAGAGAGCATCAGCAGGGGAAGGGCAGAGGGAGAGGGAGAAGGATAAGCAGACTCCCTGCTGAGCATGGAGCCTGATCCCAGGACCCTGAGATCATGACATGAGCCAAAGTTCAGAGGCTTAACAGACTGAGCCACCCAGGTGCCCCAAAGCTTTTGGATTTCTTAGAGCATGTATAAATAATTTTTCGAACTCTCAGTCCTTGGAAATGACTAATTGAGAATTCAGGAAAATGATAGAATTTATTCAAATGGTATTTACTCACAGCAAAAATATTGTAATGATTTTTATGTGTATAATTATCACTAGAAGTAGAGTTCTGTGTTTTCTATAATGCAGGCAAGAATCCTGAATGCATGCTGATAATATAACATATATTTAAGGTCTCTGTATGTTCTATGTTTAGGGAAAGACTCCAAGCAATTCAACTTGAAGATGAATTATAAAATCTCGCTTAAGGTTTGAGTTATCTATCTTTTCAAAAGCCATGGCATCTCATTTATAGAGAAAAATAATTTTAATTAAAAAAGGAATAAAATTTTATTATGCCCATTCTATCTCATGATATATAAATACAGCATATTTTAATATGGGAACCTGGTATTGACAGGTTATCAGTATGTAGCCCAAAAGAACCATTTCAGCCAGCCATTTTCACTCTTAAAACAGTTATTGGTAGTAGAACTTGACCTCCCCTTCTCACCCAGAGTTACCTGCAGGTCATTTCCCACTGCTTAAGCTGTCTACTCGTAGCAATTTCCTGAAGGCTGGCAGCCAGCTAAGAGGCTATGTATCACTCCCCGTTAGTTCCTCTGCAGGGAGACCTTGCTGCTTCCTGTTGCCCTGCCTCAGGTTCCCATTATATTTATTGCTCCCACATCTAGCTTGCCAGAATGGGTTGAGTAAAATTTGATTCAATGTCAACCCAGAATTTCCCTCTTCTGACCCTTCTAACTACTTGATTTTCAGGAGGGTTTCTAGCTGACACTGTTGAAGTATGAAAGACCTTAGCTGTGAAATTTTTTCTTAGAAAGAAAAACACTAATTCCTTACGCACTCATGCCATACTTTAGCAATCAGTCAGCTTCCATCAAAGTTCCAAGCTGTGTACAGACAGTTTTTCCTGCCTTCAGACATTGTGTCAACACAGAGAATTGAGACCATTACCTAAGTGGACAGTTTTCAACAGCAGTTATGTCATCAGACGCTTGGGAAATTGCTGTGCTGGACAGAAAAAAAAATGAGTATATAGGAGGGTGTCTCTGGTCCTCAGATACACACTGATCATTGTCACCACTGAAACCCACTTAAGACACACCCTAAACATAGGCACACAAACATACATAGGCATCCCCAGACAGGCAAAGATAGGGAGACTTACTCTAAGACACTCACCACACCTACATAGACACAAAGATCTAGAGAGGAAGAGAAGAGGGGAGAGAGAATGAGGGAATGGGAATATAAGAACAGGCAGACTTCCTCAACTTGAATGGACTGTGCAATGCTTTGATTTCATTCGAACTTAAATGTATTGAACTGAATTCGTTGAAGAGGAGATGAAGAGGGTGACGGCGCCAGACCAAGGGAACCAAAATAATTTGGGAAACAAAAACAGCCCTTGTGGTTCAAAAGGAGAAATTTGGGGAACCTGAGCGGACTCCTTTTTATTCAGGTAAGTTCACATATAATCAATCCAATCTCCATGACTGCAGAGACTATCAGGAGAAGTGATCCGATTTCTTAAAACTGTGAGCCCTTCCAGAGCAAGCACGTGTATGACTACCAGAGGTGCCCAGCACAGAGTGAGAGCCCAATAAATGTTGCTGGATGCATTCCGGCATCAGTTCCGTACTGAAAGTCCAAGCGAGTTACAGGTATCAAACCTGTTAAAAACTATAGGCAGATCCTGAAAATTATCACCAACTTTCAGGTGTTACTGCATGGTATGAATTTAGCTTTTAAGGTGAGAACTTCTTCGAGAAACTGTTACCAAACCGACAGGAAGAACTATATCCCAGAAGAAAAGGAGATTTTTGTTTGCGGTGCACTATACCTGGCACTGTGTGATTGCGGCACTATTCACAAGGAGTCCCCACAGCTCCGGTCCCTGCTTGCACAGCGGTGTGCTTTCCTGGGTTCTCCACCCCAGCTCCCACTCTCTCGGTGGTTTAGGGTGGGGGGGGGGAGGAGCTCTGTGCCGAATTTTCCGAATCCCGACCCGCACTTTTGACAAGAGCTGGGGGACCGTGCTGCAGTAGGTGCGCGGGCAGGGAGCGCTCCTGTCGGCTTCACCAGCGCCCAGCGGCGCTCCGCCAACCTCGGGTCGTAGATTCCGGAAGGCGCGGGGCATGGCAGGGCTTGTGGCTCCAGCTTGGATGATCATCCGGGTTGGACCCGCGTGGAGGTGCGGGCGGGCGCTCCTGGGCTTGTCTGCGCGGTGAACAGAGCCCCCCAGTCCGGTGGTCTTGGAGCGCACTCGCCTGACGCACGAGGATTTGCGCGGGGAACTGCGTACCGCGTTTCCGGAGCCCTAATCATCTTCCCCGCCGAGAACCGTTGCCCCGAGAGAGTTTTCGAAGGCTACCGGTGTCTGTTTCTTCCCGGAGAGGTGCATGCCCAGCCAGAAGAGCAGAGGGAGGTTGACAACCGTACCCGAGAGGCAGGTAGCAGGGTCACCTGAGGAGTTCTGGGACCTCGAGATCCCTTGATTGGCAGAAAGAGGCCCTTCTCAAGGCTCCACCGGCTGTTTTGTTTTGTTTTGTTTCTGGGCTCCTGGGAGATCTCATCTTTACCGGCCTCCTCACTCCGGAGACTAGGCTCTGTGCGCGGGTTTGGGCTTGGGGCTCCAAGTGCCCCCGCCACTTGGGCCCACCATTCGCCTGCATTTGGCGAGGGTGGCCACGCAGAGTTGGAGATTCACGCGTCGAGTCCCACGCGGGTCGCCCTATGGGGTCTGACCTAGCCCCTTTGGCCAAGAGGGGTCCAGCACCAAGTGGCTCTCCCGACTCGGGAGCTCGCCCCTCTTTCTTCCTCTCTTCCAGGCCCATCTGGCTAGCTGCGCTGCGCTCTGTGCTGCCTCCTTGGGCCTCCCTGGAAGGCTGGCCTTTACTGGTAACATCACCTCACCTCTGCCTCTGCCACCATCCTCACCCTCACCGCGTGTACTGGCAACGAGGCGCTAGGCTCCGTAATAAACACTTCAAAGACATCATCCCATTTTATGGAAGAGGAAACAGAGAATTAAATGATTAGCTCACGACTACGCTGAATTTTCTGATTTTCATGCCGGGAGCGCGGGGACTTGAAAGCCGGAGCTCTTCTCCGTGGGAGACACCGCTCTGGCGGCGGGTCTCCGAGCCGCGGTGAGCCCAGAAACTGCGCTTTCAGCAAAGCTTAAAGATCCCGCGCCCGGTGTTGGGCAGTTGGAGACCGCACGCCTGGCCCAGAGTCAACACCTGCGCCAGCACCTGCGCCCTCGGCCGCCCAAGCCCGCCCCAGGTGGCTCACACCTCTTTACTTTGGGTTGGCGAACTCTCCAGCCCGCGCAGAGAGGCCACGGTGCAGTCGGGGCAGCGCGCGAGATTGGGATGGGAGCCTCGGAGAGGGAGGCTGGTTTGCTCTGGAGCCCTAGAACCCTCCTTGGCTTCCGAGGGCAAGTCTCCGCGTCTCCACTAATTGGGTGGCTGAACTTCAGCCAGTCCTCCCCACCCAGTATCAGCTTCCCTTGTGTAAGAGCAGGGAAGTTTCACTTACCTGGTGAAGGTTTCTGTGGGAAATCAAAAGAGTTTATTTATGAGGAAGGGAGTCATAAAACTGGGAAGTGTTAAGGATCACTGGTTATATGAACAAGTCACACTGACAGCGACAGCGTGGGGATTTGTCAAAGGAGAGGGGTTTTAGGGCTGGCAGGGGACGCAGTGAATCTCTGCAGCAGCCCCCACCCGCTTGCTTTCAAAAGGAATGATGGTTATAAAACAATGTGGAAGGATGACTATTTCTAGAGAGTGAATTAAACACTTTACAGGCTTTCTTTTGTTTAACTCTCACAACTCTGAGAAGTAGTATTTACTCTCACTTTAGAGACAGGGAAGCTGAGGCACAGAGAAGTTGAATAATTTTATCTAGGTCACCCGGTAGTGTTTGAGGGACGCGGGTGTGAAGGCAGATTTGCTAGACTCCGGTGCCCAGGCATGTGTGGCGAAGCTGCAGGGCAAGGTCATTGTCTCCGATGAGAAAGTTCCCCTTTCTGAGCGACGGAACCTCTCTTACTTTGGAGGGGCATTATGACTCACTTTCTTTCTCTCAAAAAACAAAAACAACAGAACAAAAGCAAAAACAACAACAAAACAAAAACAAGCCCTGCTGTCTCTTTGCAAAGAAAACAGCAATGACCCCTGGGAGTGAGCCAATGGCCTGAAAGGGTGGGAGCGCTCAGGTGGTGCCTTTCTGGGTGCAGTGCAGCAGAGCGGGAGCAGGTGGCTCCAGAGCTCAGAAGCCCACTAAATTAGGGCCTGTTTGTCCCTAATACAAGACACTGTTGACCTTGGGGCTCCAGGGGTGGACCCATCCAAAGCAACACTTCTTTCAGAAGAACCACTGAGAAAGGCTTTGCCCCAGACCCCTGCTTTGGGAGGAATGAGAAGACCTGGCCAAGGCCTTGGCCAGCTGGTGCATTTTCCTGGCCAAAGCATGGTGCAGGATGGGCTGCTCTTGGCTCTGTGCCATTTGGCACTAGCCAGTGGCACTTAGAACCCCTATGCTTCCTTCGCTCTGAAAAATTCATCTTCAGCAGTGAGTCAAGTTAAAAATGAGAACAAAACAAAACCTAAAATCCACCAGCTCATATGCTGCCCCAACCTCAAACCCAAATGTGATATTTCTTCATTGGCCCCTCTTCCCTTGTTAGTACCAAACAAATAAATGCTGCTTTAATTTTTTTTTAAATGAAACGGAATCATTGCATGGCAAGAAAATCTGATACAAAGCAAGGGAAATCAGTTTGCATCTCTTCTCCATGTTATCCATATTTATTAATTGTTTTCCACAAACACCACCTGAACACAAGTCCCGGACCCTGAAACAAACAACTGACGTGGAAACTACAGACCTGGTTGTAAAGAACTGTTAAGCAATTTTTAAACTTTAAATAAAATAACCAGTTTTCAAACTCCCCAGCCACGTACATTTTCATCATTTCTAAAGATTTGGGAATCATACTGTCTCTGTGAATAGTTTCCAAGGTGGGTCAGGCCATGCTGCTTGCCTTCCATACAGCCTCTCCTGCCCTGAGACTAGGAACTAAATCCACCTCCTAAATAGAAAGCTCCAAAGAGCTTCAGTTTGGTGATGGCTTGGGGGCCATCTTTCTCCCCCAAATCCCTTGCTCTAGACTCATCTCCACCTGCCCTCTCTCCAAGTGTTGGACAAACTGAAGGTGCAGGGACTCTGACCCTGCCTTTATATCCCAGCCCTGCTTGCAAGAGGACCTTGCAAGATGTCCTCTTCTTTGGAGGAAAGAGATGCAGATTGAAGGAGATGAGCTGGTGAAGTACGTGGCTGTACTAAAAAGGATTTTAAAAAGGAAGAGGAAGACACAGGTAGGAGGAAGCGGAGGAGGAATTATTCTATTCCACGGGCATCAATTTCACTAGGTCTTTGAAACCTTAGTTTCCTTTCAGTTATTTCTAAGCTTTAGGGCAGAAGCCTGAGTAAAATTGGCTCTGTTTCAGGACAGATTAAGGCACTCCATCCAGCTTGCCTGCACAGCAGCCGCAGATGTTGCCAATCCAACAATACCACCGGAAGAGGCCCCAGATATTACAGAAAACCTCTCTTCCCCTTCCAGGTCTGTCAGGGTCTCCCCAAAGTGCCCCAATTGGCACAGGCGTCTGAGAACTCGAGTTCTCCCCTTCCGTCTGGGGTGGCTTCCGCAGTTCCTAACCCCTCGAACGGCCAGAGGCCAGGGCTGGTTGTCCACACCCAGGGCCCGACCACACCGTTCCCCCCTTCTTTCCCAGTGGTTGAAGCCGCCTGGCCAGGAGGAGCCCCCATCTCTCACCGGGGTTCCTGCGGTCGCAGGGGCGCAACACTGGAGGGCTGCGGCGACGCGCTAAGGCCAGGTGGCAGGCGTCCTTCTCGGGCGGCGGCGGCGGGGCCAGCGGGCGGCACAGCACCACCGGGGGGCAGCGATGGTGGCAGCACCAGCAACTCCTCACCCGAGGTCACTGCACAGTCCTGTTCTGGTTCAGCATCCGTGCCACCCCCGGCCGCTGGCCCGCAGCTGCGCTTCTTGTCCTCCTCCTTTTTCCATTTCATGCGGCGGTTTTGGAACCAGATCTTGATGTGTCTCTCGGTCAAGTTCAACATGACGGCCAGCTCCACCCTGCGTGGCCTCGAGATGTATTTATTGAATAGGAACTCCTTCTCCAGCTCCAGCAGCTGCGCACGCGTATAGGCAGTGCGCGTCCGCTTGTTTTCTTCTGGCTCTGCAACATAGGCGCCGCCTGTGGGCGACAGGTCAGGTGAGTGTGGTCCCTCGACCCCTGGCTCCTCCTGCCCCACCCACGCAGCCCAACACTTCCTCCCCAGTCCTGGGAGCCCTGGTCCCCCCAGGTGCTCCTGACACCGAGCACAACCTCCTATCCCAGAGCTCAGTCTGGTCTCCTGCAGCCCTTCTCTAGTAAAGGTTGCGTTTTCTTGGAGGTCAAAGCAGTGCGTGCTCTCAGGCTCTCTCTCTGAGCAGGCGGTGGGCTCTATCAACCAGTGATTCTTCAGTGGGTTCACTTGGCCTGTGTTTGGGTCGATGGTGATTAAAATGCACACACAATAGATATCTAAACCTACTTGATTCTACAAAGGCAACAAATGCCTTTAATATAGGACTTTTTAAAAATCACAGCTTTCTAAGGATGACTCACAGTAAGAATACATTTCAGATAACTATCCAGTTCACACACGGACATAGAACTGACACAAAAAAATTTCAGGACATACTCAAATGATAAATTATTGAACACTAAAAAAAATTCAGGACATAAAACCAACTTTTACCATATATGATACTATCTAATAGTAAATTATTGTTTACTATTATTAATATATATTAGTAAATAAATATATATAGTAAATAGTATACAGTAAATATATAAAAATATATTAATGGTAAACTATTTACTATTTCATTTTTAAAAAAGGTCTTAGCCCAGTTAACTGATTTCACAATCAACTTATAAGTGCAACCCTCATTGTGAAAAACCTTCAGCTAATAAACACCCTGAGCTTATGACATATATTGTTATATTTGACCATGTGTTATCTCTCTATACAGTTATATTGTTGTAATCATCCCCGACTCAAGAGCTGGTAAATTCTCTATAATTGTTTTAATCTCTGCCGGATCCCTGCCCTGGAGAAGAAGGGAAACTATTCTGGGCCCCAAGGAATATCCCTGTCAGCCCTGGCCTTTCTGTCCTAGGCTCCAAATGCTGGAAAGGTGAGCGGGGAGCCTCGGGGGGTTGGATTCCCACTGGGAACGGAGAGCCCTAAGGAAGACCGGGTAGTGGTGGAGTCAAAGGCTCCAGGCATTCCAGCTCCAAGCCCGGGTGGCAAGGAAACAACCGCTGGCCAAGCAAATTACCGCTGCACACCTGCTGTTTGCCGCTGTGCTCCAGGTCTTGAGCTTCTTTTCCTTTCTCTGCGTGATACCGATTGCATGGAGCAGCGGAATTAAGTTCCACCAACATTCTAGGAAGACGCCTAAATCTTCTTGTCTTAGGACAGAGTCTGGGATATTTCTCCTGTGACTGTTAGGAAGCTTTAGGGAATTGGAAAAGCTAGTATGGGTGTGTTTGGGCAGGAGAGTTTTCCCCCAGGCCAAAAGGAGGTGCCCAGAACCCAAGGCTGAGGCTTGGGCCAGAGTCAGCAGAGGAGTCCTGCTCCCTGGGGAGCATCTCCAGAGTCTTACCCTTCTAAGCTTTCCTGGGCATGGAAGAGAAGCAAGGGAGCCTTAAAGGAACGTTAAAAAGGACCTCCGAGGTTCTTAAATTCAATCCACAATCTCTAGGGGCTCTGGCCCTCTTCCGCCAGTGTCACGGAGGTGCTGCAAGCCACTGCGGCAGGGTCCACTTCCCCAGCAGACCAATGCTCAGGACAAGTTGGCAGGGATGGAGGCTGTTGGTGGCGTTATTGAGAAGATGTCAAGAGTCCCCACGTCTGCGCCCTTCCCTAAGGCGCAGGGTGAGGTCGGTCTAGGGACAAGCCCGCCAGCCAGTGAGGCTGATGCAGTTCATTTTTTTAGGTCGATGTTTTCAAAATTTCCTATAGTATTGTTGTTAGTATCTGTACTACAAATGAAAGCCCTTTGATCACGTTACTCTCCTCAGGGCTTTGAAACCCCACTAGGAGTGGGCAGGCGCGTTCACAGACCCTTGAAGCTCTGTTCCTTCCAGAGTTTTCCGGGAGGACCTCTAGGCCGCAGGAGCACCCCACAGGCAGCGTCCAGGAAAGGGGATTGGCCCCTTCCCCCTGGGCTGAGCTTGTAGCGGGTAGAGGGCTCTGGCAAAGGCCTCTTCCCCTGAATCTCCAACCCGCGGATGTTACCCTTTAAGGGTTCCCCCATCCCGGGGCAAGGCCGCCCATTTTTCATTGGATTTTACTGTCTGGCTCCTTAGGTCTGCCCGAGCCCAAGCTCCACCAGTGCAGGGCTCACACTCTGGGGGTGGGGTGGGGAAGTTACCCCGCCTCAGAACTCTCCACTTGGGGCCTCCCTAGGAGGGCCGGGAATGCCGGAAATGCGCGTCCCCAGCCCCCACCCTGCGTGGAGGGACCTGGCCCTCCCGCCTCCCAAGAATCCCGCATTTCCCAGGACTCCGCAGCCTCCGGCGGCGGCCGCGCGGACTGCGTAAGTACGCACAGGCGCGGGGCAGCGTCGGGCGCCCCCCTCACCCTGGGCTGCGCGGTAGGTGCGGAAGACTGCGGCTGAGTTTGGCCCTGTCCTGCCTCCGGACGCGGACCCGCTCGGTCCTCACACTCGGCCTTCGCAAGAAAGTGAACTAGGGGGAGAGGCGAGCCACGGGGACCCTGGGCGAGCCCGGACCCCACAAAGCTCGCTGGGCTGCCCCGGGGTCCGTGTCAGGCACCAGGGGCAGACAGGGCGCCGAGGACTCTGGGGGGTGTGTGTGGGGGGGGGGCGCCAGCCGAGCCTCTTTCCCCCTACCCCCGACTACTGGAAGGAAAATAAAAGTCAACTACGCGCCATGCAGGTGTGACCACATGTGGCCGCGGCACGGAAGCGATAACATTGTGTAGCGGCCAGAACCCGCGGCCAGCTCGGGGCGGGGAAAGGGCCTGGGGGCCGCTCCGCGTCTCAGCCTCCGGGTTCCTGGGACGACCTTCTGTGACAAGCCGGCGCCTAGGGCCACGGGGACCCAGTGCTCACGCCTCCCTGAAACGGCCGTGCAAGGAGAGCATCTCCTTCCTCAAACTCACTTGCTGGGAAGCAGCACCGGGGAGACCCCTTGGAACGTTTCTGTGTGTTCAAAACTGAACTAGCATCGCAGACGCCTCTCCCAGCTGCTGTCGCTCAGGCTGAGCAGCCAGGTCTCGGTCTTGCGGTGAGTACCCCCAGCACCCCAACCTCCCAACCCCGGGTCGCGCCGAACGCCTTTGCAAACTTGGGTGCAGTTTGTCTTCCCTGCTTTTCTGCATCCACTGAGTACCTCCAAGACTGCCTGCACTCCTCTAATGAAGCCTCCCGGATGGGCCCAGGGCCAGAGGGGGCCCGGGACTCTCCAGGCGTGCCCCGGCCGTGTTGGGAGCATCCCAGAGCCCTGCTCGGCTTCCTTGACGCTCACTCCTTGGATTCCGGGCCAGGCTGATCCTCCAGTGGAGGAGGATCCGGAGGGTCTGAAGCCTGGAGCTCGGCCATGCCTTAGCTCTCTGCGGGTGCGCAGGCTGCTGGAGTTCAGTGTACAGGGAAGGAGGGGTTTAAGCTCCCAGGAGGAGAGCTGAGTGGAGAAGACGTTCCAAGTGGGACCAGAAAGGCAATTCTGTGCAGGATGGCCTAGTTGGCTCCCTATGTAGTTTAGTCCGACCCTGGGTTGTCCATAGGGGCTGGGAACGCGAACCGGTAGAGGGTCCTGGGGAGCGTTTGGGGGTAGGGGCAGCCGGTACGAGAGCGGGTGAGGACAAAAGGGGTGGGGAGCCAGGCTTACCTGCCCACTGGCCTTTCCACGCGTGAGCCTTGGTGGACTTCATCCACGGGAAAGGCAGCTGGACGCGGCTGGGCTCCTCCAGGGCTCCTGGCTCAGCTCCATCCGGGAAGGGCCCGGCCGGCGGGTGGGGGAGCGCGAGCTGAGCTGGGAGGTGGTGGTGCAGGTGCGCCACCGCGGAGTCGTCGGTGAGGGGAGGCACCTCGTACGGGGAGATGTCCGGGGGGCTGCCCTGCTCCAGAGCGCCCAGGGTCCCCGGGAACGGGGGAGGCGGCGGCGGGGCCTGGCGGCCCATGTACAGGCACGCAGGGGGACTGGCGCTGAACTCTGGCGCGGGGCCCCGCTGGAACGCGCATGGGTCTTTGTAAAGTTGCGTAGTTGCGTAGTACTGCTCCTCGCTGTTCATGGCTGCCGCCGGGGCTTGTACGCCAGGAGTAGGGAGCTGGAGCCGGGGAGTTGGACCTGTGCAGCTCTCCCACTCCCGGCGCCACCCTTGCTCGCTTTGACAGCTCGGCTCTGCTCGCCCAGGGAACCCGCCACCGGCGGGGACTGTCTGGCCGGCCGCCGCGCCATAGGCTCCGCTGTGCCCCACGTGGCTCAGCCTGGGGCCATTATTGGCCTGGCCGACTGCCTTAAGAAGCAAGGCCCAGGTACCCAAGAGCACCTGCATTTGTTTCAATTTTCTCTCTCAGCTGAGTTTACCGCACACACCTGTATGCGCAGCTGGCCGTGCTGTGGAAAGTGGAGCACTCATGAAAATATTAAGATTTACATTCAATTATAGGAATATATTTTCATCATACTTTGAGTGATCTATTTTCTTGTTTTTTTGATAATGTGCATAATACATTAGTTAATTAATATAACATAAATATACTTATGCCGAGGTTGGGGATTTAAGATTTTTTTTTAACTGTTAGGGAACACGGTCAGAAAAGTTTACCGGACCGAGCTCTATAGGTCAGAAGCAGTTGGTCCTATTTTATTTATGAAGTTTGTGCACAAGCACGATGATGTCAGTGTATTAACTACATAAAGATTCAGCATTCGTTGTAGGTTTTTTAATATGTGGCCCTGCTCCGGGGACTTCTGGAGTGTAAACTGTAACTTCAGAATCGTTCACAGTGGCTTTTGATTTTTTTAAACTGAAGGGCATTATTAATTTTGATTTTGGGAAACTGGGGTTCATTTGACCAACTCAGTGCAGTTTCCTAATGTGGCGGGGCGGGGGGGGGAGAAGTAGCGTCACCTCTTGTGGCTGGGAGGAGGGGACGGGGTTGGCATGGGGTTTCCAGATCTGTAATGGCTTTTCCACGATCCTGACACACAGCCGGAATCTGTCAGCTGGAGAACGCGTACTCCAGGGTCCGACTGAAATAAGGCAAGTCCGAGAGAGGAGGGAAATGTTTAAACAACTAAAAGCGCTGCGTTTTTATGACAGCGTCAGTCTGGGGCTTCCACCGGTTCCGTAACTTCTGGGTATTCTGGGGTTCTCACTTAAATAGAGATGATTTTTTTTCCCACCGGACGATGCGGACAGACTCTCTCCGGGTCGCGGTGGCACCCAAGCCGTGGCCTGGGCATGACCAACGCAGCCGCCCCGTTTGCCCAGGGCGTTCTGGGTGGCCTTGGACCAGGTCCTGCCAAAAGAACCACATTCCTCGAACCAACATGTAGGGTTTTAGAAAAACTGGACACGTTTGCTGAAAAGCCTTGTTAAGAGGGAACGTGAACCGCAAAGAACCACTAAGGGGAAATCACTGCGATCTGACTTTCCTAAACAGATTACATCCAGCCCTTGACGAGGAAGATTTTAATGTATTTTCTCCTTGTGTAAATATGTGTTTTAAATGCATACGGTTTGAGTGCGCTACTCTGAAATACTCTTTCATTAAAAAGCAAAAGCCAGTTGGGAATTTGGACTTCCCTGCAGATTCCTTGCCTTGTGTGATGCAGGTGCCGTCTCAGCATTTGCGTTTAGAAGAGTGCGGAGCACCAAGTGGCCGGCGCCTGGGTGGCGACGCGCACAGGTCCCGGCCTTTTTGGTGCCCGCGCTCGGGACTGAAGCAAGCCGGTTAGGTGGGGGGAGTTCCGGCGATTTCTTCAGGGAAAAGGGCCACCTGCGGTCCTAGGGGCCGGGGAGGAAAAGGCGGCGGGACCCGCACCCCTAATCTCTGCGCGTCCGCGTCCGCGTCCGCGTCAATGAATCCATTGTTGGCGGCGGCTGCGGAGGACCAGACGCTATCACCGGGCCGCGAGTGACCGCATCGATCAGCAGGCAGGGCGGGAGGGGGGTTGCCCGGCCGCGGCGTGTTGACCCTCGGAGATAATCTGCCAAGTCGCCGCGGGTTGACTTGGCGACGCGGTTATGAGCGGGCAGCGAGCGAGCTCCGCTTGGGACAAAGATCGGCCACCTTCCTCCCCCCAACTCTTCTCTTTCTCCCCTCCCCCCTTGGCAACTCCGGACTCAGTCCGTAGACCCCCCCCTTCTCCTCCCCCGCTCCCCTCCTCGCCCGCCACCCCCGACCCAGAGTGTTTATTTTGCACTTCTCATCTAATTGCACATTTCTGTAAATTGGTCTCCATTTCGATGCTTCATTTGCTCGCATTTAAAATTTTTGCTCGACCCTGCAGAAAGAAAAGAGGCGCTCAGCAGAAAGCAAATCCGCCTATCCCGCTCTCTGGCAAAAAACCGGGAGCCCGGGGCTGAACAGAAACGTGGGGGAAGGGGCAGGGGTGCTGAAAGTGTTCCATGGAGGTGCATTCTCACTTTCACAATTAGCATTTTCTGTGGCTCACTACCTAAACAAGAGACCCAGGAAACAAGTCAAACAGCCATTGATTATGGTGGGACAAAACCAACAGGGTTTTTGGATTGGCTAATTATAACGTATACCCATATAGAAAACGCACCCGCACAACCTTGCACTGAGCAAGAGCGTGTATTGTATTTCTTCTGTGGATATAGCTCGTGGTATCATAAAATCGCCAAGTCCATTACAGGTGAAATGCGTTTCCGCTCTGAATCCCTGCTGACGCCTTCTCCCCTCTCGCCTCCCACAGGCCCAGGAGCGATACCGAGCCATTAGGCGAGCGCCTTCCCGAGCCATTTAACAGCAGCTCTTATGGATAAATAAACAAAAAAGGCTGTAAACCAATTATAGTGTGGACAGTGAAAAAGTCGTTTATTAGCAGGACGTCCTGATAGCCCTCACAGATACTGGAGGTCCTCGCTTGCCCTCTTCTCCCTCTCCTTTCTGGAAACAGAGTTTGTGCCCCCGAGAGCAGAGGTGACCTTTTTCTTGGTCAGTAGCTGAGTCTTCCAAGCATGCCAAGGGCTGAATTTGATTTAGTGATAAGAATTGTTAAGCCACTGTATTCCACTACTAAGGGGGGAAAATAACAGATGAACCTCACTTAACTCCAAAGATGTGTTTATAATGAATTTGTGTAGAATTTAATTTATTAGGCCATCTTTGTTTTTATAATTAACTTGCTGTTAAAAATAAAAAAGTTAAATGCTAAAGCAAACAATGTGCTGTATGTAATGAGAATACTTCCGTAATTTACTTTTGAATTTTTGTACAGGAGCCTTTCCTTCAGTGGGCACTTATGCTGGTTTTTATTCCTCCAGGGCGAATCATTCTCCCCTCCTTCGACTCCAGGATTTCCTTAGAGTCTGGTACCTAGGGCTGAGAGGGCCAAGGGTAACCTGTTCAGAAAAAACTTCAGACTTTGAATCAAAGGCTTTCCACACATTCATGGGGGCAAGCCAGCAAAAGTGGAGAGTTGAAATTATTTTCTGGAAAATTCAGCACCACCCCCCATTGTATAGATAGATGCAGCCTAGAAATGTAAGTTAATCGGACAGTTGTCTTGTCCTCTACCTTGCTGGCTCTCTTTAGCGTGAGAGAGGAGTAGAAGGGGCGACAGGTCAGACTTTGTGCACCCCAGGACTGTGTGCTGCCCAGTTGCCCACACTGCTCAGTGCTTTCTCCCAGGAATAGGACTGGCAGACACTAGCCCTTTCCTCCAGTTTTTAGTTAATCCTTCTGAGGCCCTTAGTTTACTTTGCAGCTGAAAGGAAAAGTGTGAAAGGAAGTTGGCATTCCAAAGCGTCTAAGGCCCCCTGCTTGCTCTACCCCCAGAATCCCCACGGCCTGCTCTTGCAGTTCCCATCCCTTTGGCTTGCTTTCCCCAGGTTCCCATCTCTGCCCTATCATCCAAATGTGTAATCAATCTCCTGAAACCCCAACCCTGGCCATCCCTTTCCCTTCTTCATCCTGGATAACCAGCTTCTTGCTTCCATTGAAATCCCCCCCTTTTTTTGCCCTCCACCCCCCTCCCATCACTCTTTCCTGTGATGAATCCTTTTTCTCCTGGGAACCTTTCCTTACCTCCAGGAACCCAAAGGAGGCTTGACCCACCTTTCCTGGCCATTCCAGCCATCTTCCTAAACCATCCCGCATTTCACATGGTTTATTAGTTGGCAGACCAAGTATTTTCAATGATATTTATTGATTAAATAACTGTGTAGCCCTGTATATGTGCATGTCTGTAATCTCTTTGAGTGACAAACTCAGTAGAAGAAATGTGTTCTGGCTTTGGTGTACCCTGGAAAACTCTTAGGAGCTGTATATACCCATCTTCCAAATCTGCTCCTGCCCCGCACAAGCTGTGTGTCCCTGGCAAGTTATATAATTCCACTAAGCCTCTCGATCCTTATTTGTAAAATGGGAACAATAGTACTGCCCCATAAAGTACACCCATTGCAGATAGTAATAATAATAGCAAACACAGGCAGCCAGGCACTGTTTCGAATATTTCACATTTGTTAATCCTCACTAAAATCCCATGAGGTAGGTATTGTTATTCTTATTTTGCTCTGCAGTACACTGAGGCATAAAGATGTTAAGTAACTTGCCCAGAATCGCACAGCCTAGATCCAAGCTGAGGAGGTCTGGCTTTAGATGTGACCCTATACTGTCTTGCTATGTGTAGACAATGAAGAAATATTTTTTTAAGTTATTTGTGTGAGAATTCAATTAGACAAAATGTCTAACATTCCTGGCTCTTCACAGACACTGAACAAATGGTCAACTCTTCCTTTTTTTCCCCAGCATTGTTTATAATGCATCTGAAGTATTTAACTATTGATCATTATTGCATCCAAAAGAATGGCAGAGCTGTTACCACAAGTCCATGTTTAAGGACATTGCCAGGCAGGTAGACCTAGAAACACCATGTCTTTTAAGGGAATGGGACCCAAAGTGGGGCTGTGCTTTAAATGGGTAGGAGGAGGTGGGGAGCACTGGATGGCACTTGTTCCTGCCAGCCCTCTGCATACTGCAGAGAGAGAGAAACAGGTGTGAGGGAGATGCAGGGGCTTCATCTTTACATCCAGGAAAGTCCTGAACAGAAGACTTGAAGGGAGCGAACTAACCACAGCTAAAAATGCTGTTCCTATCCCAGGAGATGTGGAATCCGGCATCAAAGCGGTGTCTTTATAGCCAGAGGCCACTGTATTTTCCCCCAGTGTATTTTCCATGGTTCTTCCATTTCCAGGCTGGAGATGAAACTATTATCATAAACTCAGAGGAAACCCTAAAATAGCTTGGGAAGGAAGGGAGCAGTTCTAGTGTCCGGGTCAGAGCAGTCCTGGAATCCTGCTCCATTCCTGCTTTCTCCAGATAAGGAAGGTGGTCGTGTGCAACCCTGGTCTTCTTTGGAAGGATCCAGAAACACCCCTGTCAAGGTGGTTCCTCTGAATGTCCTCTGAATCTAAGACCCATAGAAAAGTGTTAAAATGAGATATCTGTGTGGATTAAAGTGGGGGAGTCAGCTCTACCTAGGGTATAATCATTCCCTCTCCTGCAGTAATGAAAGTAAAGGCAGATTGTTTGACTGTGGTCTCAAATTCATTGAATTTTCCTATTAGTAATTCTTGTGTTCCTATGGTAGATATATCTTATCAGGGTATTGTTGTGCAGAGAGAAGCTGTATTTGAATAAACTTGTTTTGTGTATTTTGTCCAGTCACATATCATAACACATTTACCTTTAAGCAAATCCCACAAAGGTACAGATTTCTCCTAACTGATGAAATAACAGAGATTCATAGAGTAGTGTTTCTGGAAGTGTGATTCATGAACCATGTGTATTAAAATCACTGGGATGCTTACAGAATGCAAGTAGCCTACTCTCTCCGACCTACTGAATAACCATATGTGGGATGTGGTGGGACTTGAGAATCTGCATTTTCAATACACCAAAGGTCATTCTTAAGCATGCTGTGAATTAAGAACAACGGGAAACAAACACTTGAGCTATAATTTATTTGCTATATGGAGACTCATAGATGCTCTCAAAGAACAAACATTCTTTAAGCATGGACATTCAAATAAAAATACACCTCTCTATGTCATAAGATTGTTGTGAGGTTTAAATAGAGGAAGCATATGGAAAAATGCCTAAGTCCGTGCAGAAAAGCATGCTATTTGAATCTCTACATGGGCAAACCACATATAAATCCTGAACATTTTCAGGTTTTCCTTTCTGTCTTACACATCCATTTTTGCTTTACGTGACTGAAGATTTAGAAAGGTTCAGCAAGATCTTACTTTATTATTGTGCCTCTCCCACTGAGCTCTTTGGAAACAGTGGGACTCTCCTTGGGATGTTAATGTGTGTGGCTCCACTGTGGGCTCAGCAAAGTTGAGCTGAGCTTTTCCAGCCACAGTAGCTAACATGTAAGGGCAAATAAAGGGAGGCAATAAAACCAAAGCAAATTGATTCATCTCTAGGCAGTACCATTAAAACTTGTGTCTTAATGCCATATTCTCTCTACACTGAACATGACCAAATAGCTTCCTTTAAAGGTAAATGAATTTTATATAATTTGTGGCTAATTCCATTTAATTCTGCCCACATGAGCATGTGATAAGGGAATGTTAAACTGGTTAACAACAGCGGGCTAAAAGGGGCATTCAGGAGGAGGCCAATATTTGATTTCCAAGTGCTCTGGCTCAGCGCTGAGAAATCCAGATTACTATGAGTGTGTTGGTTTCTTGGTTATTTGCTTTCTGTGCTCCTAGCTCCTGAGTAAAGGGCAGTGAGAAAACACTAGGATCCCATCTGTCACAATGAGGCTAGTTACAACAAAAATAACGACTCCTTTTTATAAAATCATTCTTGGTCTGACAAACTCCCTTTGGACTGCAGGGAATCAGGAAGAGTAAAAATAATAGAATCAATAACAACTTTGTTATCTAGTAACTTAAACAACCCTTGCCTGCTGGGATGGCAGAACAGGCTTTCTTATCTTGGAAACGGGAAAACTTTCTGGATAGTAAGTTATTTTTTACAAAATGTTTCTAACTGGATTAGGTTTCTAGAGAAAGTGACTAAGGTAGGAACCATGCCAAATTCTAATCACTTACACACAGTATTTTAAAACATGGGAAAGACTTTGTGTCTTTAAATCTAATATGTATTATTTCTTCTTTTTATTTAATAGAACATCAACTGTTGTACAATTATTGGAATACTGAAATGTACTCAGAGAATTAGAAAGTTAATTGGAAAATTCTCATTTAAATGTCTGGATCATCTGGTCAACTTGATTTTCATTCCTATGTCAGTACTTGTCTACATCAGTACTTGCCCCATGCTATGGTCTTCTGAGAGCTTTCATAATCCACACTGGAGTCTAAAGAGTCACGAAATGTTCTCTCTACTGAACGATCTGTCTATCTGACAGCAGGGAGTGGGTCTGGTTTGATTTGGGTGTTCCATGTTGATTTCTTTGCCTGTAAATAGTGATGACTCAGTTCAAGAGTTATGAAATATATATTGGTTTGAAGAGAACCATCTCTCCCACAGTGCAAGTGTTCGTAACAGCAACTAAGTAGATGGTACACACACCGCAGAGATTGTCCTGACCTGGTTCATTCAGATACTTGAAGGAGAAGGTGAGGCTGAGGGGCTTAAATTATCAAGTTACTCTGTGTTACTGGAAGTTAGTTTCCATTCACATCCAAGTTCATCTCTTGTATGCTGACATTTTGGTACAGACATACTCATTTCATATTTCATTGTCCCTCTAACACCTTATATAGGATGTCCTTAAAGTCTGAACACAGGCAATTCTGCATACATAATATTTTGAATTCCATGTGTACAAGATATAATATTATCTATGTATCCTGGACTTCATTTCCAGCCTGTATATAAGTTGACTGAATTTTTTATCAATCTTCTTGCAGAAGAAGCCTAAGGTTTAATTTAGGGGAAGAAAACCTTTTCTTTTCTTTTTTTTTTTTTTTACTAATGCTGCATTGTAAAACATAATCAATCAGTGTTGTCTGCTTCATTTACAAAGCAATTTATTAGACTCTGCCAACATGGTCACAGTCAAACCTTGACGTTTCCAAAAGTTGGAGTTAGAGATTGCTATGAATCCAGATAAACAGCACTGTTTTCTTACCTTCCCAGCGAATTTCAACAGGTGATAACAAAAAGGCAAACACAAATCTCTAACCCCTAGCCTGCTGTTATCTGTCTCCTGGCCTGTAATTACACAGGATTTGGAGTTTTCTCAAGAGAGTGGAGTGACACTATTTACTTTTTTGTATTTATATGACCAGTAGCCAAACTTAAATATAATAACTAGGGAAATTCAGTAAAGAAAAGTACTGACTGGGAAAGAGTCAAGTTTTCTCTGTTTCTCCTGCTGTGTTTCCTTATGAACCTCTTCTCTGAAGTCCTGGGGCCAATTTTGAAAAGCATACTGATTTTATTCCACCTACTATTTATAATATTCTAGGAATTTTGTTCTGATTATTGCCTGATATGAGGGGAGAAAAGAACTGGAGATGGTTTATGTGCATTTCAGCTGAAAAAATAATTGAACAAAGTTGAGTGGTGTTTCAACAATTTTGTTTGTTTTTTGGTAAAGGGCAGTGGGATGGTCTTGAGAAGAAGTAGATAGGCACATGGCCTGGCCTGTTCCTCATCTAATTCATCTAATTCAAGCTTCCTTTCTTAAAAAAAAAAAAGTAACTAGCAACTTAGCACCAAATTTTGCACAAAACTCTATCTGTCAAGTTACTAGATATTGCAAACATTTCAACTCCTTTCTTTCACTCTCTCCATCCACAAGGATCCCTAAAGCACGTCTTCAGTTTCATCACAGAGTCATTACAGTTCTTTCTCACTTGGTGCCTGGATTGGAAATATTCTATAATAAGGAAGCAAAGATATTAAAGCCATAGTTCTGACTTTGTTGTTTTAGTCAAATAGCTCTTTCGGATTGTAATGAATGCTATGGATCATTCCCCCAGAAAAACACACAAATGTGTAAGGACACAAAATTCTGCAGGAGATTTTAGGAAATTCATAGCCTCTGCTTCTCCAGCCCATCCGTGTCCATCTGCACCAGGCAAGGTTTACCTGGAACCAATCTATGCCCAACTCAAGATTTTCACCTCTACTTCTAGATTTGGGGTTGATGGTTCTGGAACTTTACAAAAGTTGCTTCTTTGTAAATATTAACAATGATCATTGTTTATTTGATTGGGTACTCATGCTATGTACAGAGGACCTACATACTGGATAATCATTGCTCAACTGTCTGACCGTACTCACCTACTCCACAAGGATAATAAACATAATGAGGTCGAATGGTGAGTTTGGAAGAGGTGAAATTATATTCCTAAGATTATTAGGTATTCACAAACTTACAGATGCATGGAATTGTGACATTGATCTGTTGCCATGAATGGTAGCTTGGCTTAAGATTGTTCTTCTCTTACTCCTTTTAACAAACTCTTATTTAAATATCTGTGCCAGACACTATGGCAGGTTTTGAGGATATAACAAAATAAGATGTGATCCCTACCCCGGAGGCCTTAGAGTCTATTGGAGGGAAGGAAGCAAGCACATAAACACACACAGCAAAGAACTCTAGATGCCCTGAAAATGTGGCTTTTCTACCTCTTATTGGAAGCTTGTGACCATGTTGGTCACATAGAGACAATCTGACCTTCCCCTATGGTCTATTTTTAGTTATTTCCTGAAAGCAGATAGGGTACAGTCTGGCTTCATCACTTACTAGCTGTTTGACTTTGGGTTTTCTGTTGACCAATGTTTCAAATTTCTCATCTACTGAATGGAAGCTTGGTGAGTGGTTAAAAACATGGCTCTGGAGCAGGACTGTTTTGGTTTGAATCCCAGCATCACTACTTATTAGTTGTGTGATCTCGGGTAAGCCCCTTAACCTCCCTGTGCCTCAGTTTCCTTTTCTGTAAAACGGGAATAATCATAATACCTACCACACAGAGTTGTGCCCCATGAGTTACTAATATGCGGGAAGCACTCAGAAAAGAACTCATATATAGAGTGCCTTGCTCTTCATTCATTCATTCGATCATTTATTCTTGGGGCACCTGGGTGGCTCAGTCGTTAAGCATCTGCCTTTGACTCAGGTCATGATCCCGGGGTCCTGGGATCGAGCCCCGCATCGGGCTCCCTGATCTGCGGGAAGCCTGCTTCTTCCTCTCCCACTCCCCCTGCTTGTGTTCCCTTTCTCACTGTCTCTCTCTCTGTCAAATAAATAAATAAAATATTTTAAAAAATCATTCATTCTCACTTAACAAATATTTATGGAATGCTACTTTGTGCCACACACTGTGTTAGGTATTGGGAATTCCATAGTAAAGAGGTAGTCTCTGCTTCAAAGAAACCTCTAGTCTAGTAGGGGAGTCAAGCAGCTAGAGAGGAAATTTAAATGCCACAATAAGATCTCTGTGACAGAGTCAAATGTAGGTTGTGATGGAAACACCATAGCAAGGGCACATCCTCCAATCTAGGGTTGCTTTCCTTCCTGTTTTATTAATCCGCTACCTAAGACACATACCTTCAGCTTCTTTGGGACTTTTCTCACAGTTTTTTTTTCTTTTTTTTAAGAAACTTAAAATTTAACACTAAAAAACACATAACATAAAATTGACCATTTACACATTTCTTTCTTTTTTTTAAATTATTATGTTATGTTAATCACCATACATTACATCATTAGTTTTTGATGTAGTGTTCCATGATTCATTCTTTGCGTATAACACCCAGTGCTCCACGCAGAAAGTGCCCTCTTTAATACCCATCACCAGGCTAACCCATCCCCCCAACCCCCTCCCCTCTAGAACCCTCAGTTTTTTTTCTCAGAGTCCATAGTCTCTTGTGGTTCGTCTCCCCCTCCAATTTCCCCTCCTTAATTCCTCCCCTCCTGCTATCTTCTTCTTCTTCTTTTTTTAACATATAATGTATTATTTGTTTCAGAGGTACAGGTCTGTGATTCAATAGTCTTACAAAATTCACAGCACTCACCGTAGCACATACCCTCCCCAATGTCTATCACCCAGCCATTTTTCTAAGAGTGCAGTTTAGTAGTGTTAAGTACATTCACATTGTTGTGTAACCCAATCTCCAAAACTTTTCCTCTTGCAGAACTGAAACTCTATACCCATTAAACGACAGCTTCCCATTGCTCCCTCTCCTTAGCCTCCGGCAGCTACCTCCAAGGATTTTATAGTTCCCATGCATGTTCCTCATCACCTTACGTTCTCACAGTGTTGTCATTATAGTTACTGTTGTTTTCTATCATGGGTTTCACCTGGCCAAAGACTTTTCTGTAAAATAATTCTGCCTTTTCTCTTCCCTTTGCTACTGCTGTTTTCTGGAATTCTGTAAATCCATGAACTTTGTTTCTTCAGGAAAATAAGTTGCTGTAAATTGAGCAATGTTCTAGGAACAGGCTTGTTTATCACTGGGCTAATGGCATTGACTGAGTGCTCATTGTTTGCTCATCCCTGAGTTCATCTCTGTAGGAAGATACTAAGGAAGTAGAAAACAGCAAAAAACCTCTGTTTCACATAAGTTAAAAGAAAACAGGTGAGTGAGGAAACACACTCACATACACCTGTACATATGTCTTAGAAATATTTATTTAAGTAACCAGCTTTATATATCACATATGTCTAACAGGATGAGAGCACTGTTTCAGGAATATGAACATAATAGTATGAAGTATGGATCAGAATCCAGAATATGACTAAAGTATTTATTAGACCAGTTCAGAAGCTATTAAAAAGAAGTTGAGGTATGAGAACATGGAGTTTATTTATTTATTTTTATTTTTTATTTTTTTAGAGAAGGTGGGAGTGGCAGAGGGAGAGAGAGAATCTTAAGCAGGCTCCATGCCCAGCATGGAGCCTGATGCAGGGCTTGATCTCACAACCCTGAGATCATGAGCTGAGCTGAAATCAAGAGTTGGATGCTTAACCAACATGAGAACATGGCGCCCGAGAACATGGAGTTTAGACTTTGCAGTGGAAATGGAGAAAAGGGGACAATCCAGAATGTAACAAAGAGAATGTAATAGTAGGAGTTGGTGATCTGTTGAATAGGAAGTAAAGAAAAAGGCGTAGGAGATTGGAACCAATATTTATTGAATGCTGACTCTGTGCCAGGGTCTGGCTGGGCACTTTGCCCAGAGGATCTCATTTACGTCTTAGGACATTCCTCCGTGTTAAATATTATTGCCCCCATTTTACTATTGAAGAAGCACAGATTCAGAAAGTTTGACTAGCTTGACCAAAGTATATGATTAACAGCTGGTTGAGTCCATATTCACCCAGAATCTGACTCTAAAACTCATGCTCTTTTATTACTAATGTGGCTTTGAGGCTGCCAGTTAGGGAGACTGAAAACATGGCTTTACTATGGACAGAAAAGAGTTGATAAGAGGGGCCAGTTTTCAGGGAAAGATAATAATTAGTCCTATTTGAATATGCTGAATTTAGGATGAAGGTGGGCATTGTAAATTTAAGGGGCTTGCAGGCATTTGGAGGCCTAGGTCTGAGTGAGAGAACCGGGCTGGATATATGGGTCCCTAGAGACCTACGTGTTTATTGGCTTATTGAAAGATTGAATGTAAAGAGAGCCATGGATAAATTCTTGAGGATATCCCCACTTAGGGGGCAGAAAAGAGAAAGGGGAATCCATAAAGTCAGTAAAGGAAAGTTCATGGGACTGTGATTTGGTAAAAAATATAGTATGTGTGCTTCAGTATGGGATAGTGTGACAAGACAGAGAGTTCCAGATTGTCAATCATGATTCAGGAAAGTCATTTAAGAGTTCTGGGTAGAGCAGTGTACCTACCTAATTTTAGTGCAAGTATCATGATTTGTCTAATGTCATTGACTGGTGCTTTATACCCATATCCACTAGGTTCCCAATTTCTGTCTATTCTTCCTCGTAAATAACTCTTGAATTGGCCTTTCCCTAATGCCTTGGCCACTGCCTTGGTGGAGATTGGGGCTCATCCAGGCTCTTGTGACAGGTGTCCATCAGTGTTCCTTGTTGCCTGCTTCTTTATACCACAGCACGTGTACTTTACCAGTAGAGGTTTTTTATACACTATGAATTTTATAATTTTCTTAGTTTAAAAATCTCTTTTCTCTACTGCATGTAAAATCAGACTCCTTAGCAAAATCCAGTGAGTCCTTCAATTTGGCACCAGTCCTGTCTTAAAGCTGCCTTTCCCTCTCCCAAGCACCAAATACTCTGATTAAACGGCCATTTTCTGTATCTCCTGGGGGCAGTCTGCTCTCACTTCCTGCCTTCCCAGCTACTGCCTGGATTAGCACCCTTCCATTCTTGATCCTAGCAAACTTATGTTTATCATTCGAGGTCCAAAGAAGTGGCAAGTAGCATAGAAAGGATGTTGGAATGAAGCAGAAAATGTTATTAGATTAAAATTCCAAACCAAGGAACAGGCATCTGTGATCCATGTAATTATTATTGTGAGAGAAACGCATAGGAAGGGCCACTATTTTTTTCCACTTTCTTGTTAGATTTCTCAGGTTGTGCTCACTGCTGAGATGCTTATGTCCACAGAAGAGTTTTTCCCCCCTCATCTGAGAAAAATAACTTCTTATTTTTTTATTTTTATTTTTTTTAAAGGAAGTGCCACTTATGTTTTCTGTTCTTTTTTTTTTAAGATTTTATTTATTTATTTGACAGAGAGACACAGTGAGAGAGGGAACACAAGCAGGGGGAGCAGGAGTGGGAGAAGCAGGCTTCCTGCTGAGTAGGGAGCCCTGTGCGGGCCTCAATCCCAAGACCCTGGGATCATGACTTGAGCCGAAGGCAGACAATTAACAACTGAGCCACCCAGGCGCCCTGAAAAATAACTTCTTATTGTCATGATTCTCTTCCTCATCCTTTGCTCAGGACTTTGTCCACATGGTGGGTGCTCTTGGCATTCTCTGAAACTTAGGATGTGTCCTTAAGGCCTGAATGGTGAACAGGCAATTTCTTTTTTTTTTCATATAGGTTGTTTTTTGTTTGTTTGTTCATTTGTTTAACTTTATTTTATTATATTAATCACCATACATTACATCATTAGTTTTTGATGTAGTGTTCCATGATTCATTGTTTGCATATAACACCCAGTGCTCCATTCAATACATGCCCTCTTTAATACCCATCACCAGGCTAGCCCATCCCCCACCCCCCTCCCCTCTAGAATCCTCAATTTGTTTCTCAGAGTCCATAGTCTCTCATGGTTCGTCTCCCCCTCCGATTTCCCACAGGCAATTTCTTACTTGATTTTTTCCTAGATCCCAGTTTGGGTCGTTAAGGTGGGTTCATAGAAGACCAGCATACATGATATGCCACTGGCATTGAACTTGAAAAACCTGTGAAAACTGAAAAGCTGAAATGGTGCATTGCACTAAGAGCCAGGAGTTGTACATTTGAGACTTGTCCCCCCTACTTTGTGGCTGTGGTCTCAAGAAACAGAGATTTACAGGTGGAAGCTTGTGGACCATCTTCGGCATATAATCTAGTCATCGCATTTGGAGGGTCAGGCATCAGCAGTACATTTGGTGAAAGACTCACCTAACACCGGAAGAAAGTATTTGAAACTTAAGAATCTGGTGATCTTAATGAGGAATTAGTTATGACTGCTGCCCGTGGAGGTGTTGCTAAGGTGGAAGATCTGCTAAAAAGAGAACACACAGGCTGAAGCTATGTTTTCAACTTTAGGTAAAGTTGGCTGAGTACAACAGATTTATTCAGTGAGTGATGTGTCAACAAGCCAAAGAATGCCAAGGAATGCCTGCAACTCTCAGAATGTAGGAAAGCATAGGACGGTTTCTCCTTTAGACCCTCCAGAAGGATCCAACTCTGCTGACCCTTTACTGACACTTCTGAACTGTGAGAAAATGAATTTTTGTTATTTTAAGCTACCCTGTCTATGGAAATCCAAAGAGACAAACCTCATGTTTCTTACCAAGAAATAACAGTAACACTAACTCATGGGGTGGTGGTAGGATTAAAAGAACAATAGTTTGTGGAGGCACATTGATATAATTTCCATACTCTTCCTGTTTTTTGTTCACTTTTTAGTACGCTTCTCCCCCCCACACACACACCAAATCAGATGATTTATCACTCTTCCCTACCTCACTCTTAGCCCCAAAGATGAGGAAAAATACCTCCTAATGTAGAGGTAAGCACAGCTCCTGGCTGACCAGGAGTTATGCACAGTTCAGCGCTAATTTTCATAGCCACAGTGGCTTCACTATGGGGTGCATGTGTGTCCTCCAAGTGTACCTGTGAGCATTCTAATGTGTTGTCTCATAGCTGGAAGAGACATTCAAAGAACTTTCACTTTCAGACTTGCAAATCCTAAAAGGTGATACCCAGAAAATTTTAATGAATTTCTTAAGGATGTAGAGTCATCTCAGGAAATCGCCTTTTGGTGTTCTGGATGTGCATGTCAGATATTTAACATTAAATAGTAGATTTTAAAATTCTTTTTCCTAAAAATTATTTTGTGGTCTTTGAAATTGCCAGGTTTTTTTTGGTCTTTTGACAATTTCTTAACAAGTATTCCTTCATTTAGGACCCAACCATCCTGCTCATTTCATAAAAACATCTGCAACTCTGCTTGAACTTTGAGCATTAGGTTCTAGAATGACGTACACAAGAGTCAGATATAGTTTCTTGGATTTGGCAGGGATCACACAGGACACACACAAGCAAGTGCCGCATATAACTATCTCACACCCTACAGGGATGAGGAGGAAAGAGCAATTATAGAATTCTGCCAACCCACATTGTTTAGCCACAGGACTTTAACTGCACAGTACACCTTATTTTCCCTGGCTTTGTGTAGAAGAGAGAGGACAGCGCAGGATGCTATAGACTGAATGTTTGTGTCCTCCCACATGTCCTAACCCCAATGTGAGGGTTTTTGGAGGTGGAGCCTTGGGAGGTGCTTAGGTGGAGAGGGTGGAGCTCTCATGAGAGCGAGATTAGTGTCCTTATAAAAGAGACTCCAGAGAGCTTGCGTTCTCCTTCTGCCATGTGAGGACACAGCAAGTGGGCTCTCACCAGACACTGAATCTCCCGGTGCTAGATCTTGGACTTCTCAGCCCCCAGAACTGTGAAAAATAGATTTCCATTGTTTATAAGCCCCCCAGTCTGTGGCATTCTGTTAAGTCCAAATGGACTAAGACACAGGATGAGGCAGTTGTCAGCCGACAGCACTTCACTCTGGTGAGGTGGGGCTGGGGAAGAGGAACTGAGCAGCAGAAAGAGCACGGCTTGTGAGGACTCAGTGCTTCTGTCTTGTCTAAGAGATCTCTTAGATTCCTCTGAATGGAGCTGAGTCCCTTCAGCTCCATCAGATATGGACCCCATAAACGTAAACACCGTGTCTTTGTAATTCTTCTTCCTCAATGCTTACCACGTAGCAGGCGCAAAATGAATGTTTGACCCCTCCTCTCTTCCTTCCTTCCACCTTCCCACTCTCCATCCTTCCTTCTTTCTTGTATCCATAACTTCTCTGTGTCAGTCACTATTGTGTCAAGGACTGGGAATTTAAAGATGAATTAGACAGCCACTGCTATTGATTTTTTTATTGTTTTGGAAAATTCTCATAAAAATAGAGATTTACTTATTCCCACTTTCCTCACACATTATTTTTTTCTAAAGTAGAATAAGTGCTAGGCTCAGAGGCTTAAAAGGAAAGAAAAACAAGTTAAGGAATGGGTTGGGGTTTGAAGGTCCAGAGTTTGAGGTGGGTGGGGGATAGAAAGGGGAAAGAAAAGCAGGAAATGGTTTTTCCAGGGATTGATTTTTGCCCCCCACCCCCCACCCACATCAATATCCTTCACAGAGCTGGTTAATTATCAATTTTCATGAGAAAGCAAAGCTGCCTTGCTCTTTTTGAAGCACTGGAGCACAAAGCAGGCTATCCATGATATGCCTTCCATTCACGGAAGCATTTGCATTTTGCTGAATCCTGTGATTTATTCACATCTTCTGCATGCTCTGTGTGGCTTAGAATAGTCTCTAAGACACAAAATAGGTGTTTTACCTTTACCATCTTTTTTTGCTTTGTTTCTTTTCCCTTTTCTTCCTGCCCACTTTAAAATGGATAAAAATAGCTGTATTTCCTATTTCTCTACATGCATGACTAGAAAGAAACTAGAGGCTGAATTACTGTTCATGTAGTAATTCTGTTAATTTTTTTTAACATCCAGTATGAATTTGCCAACAGTCTAAAATCATCTAAGACTGCTCTCTTCCTCAGAACAAGACAGGGACAGCATTACACTTCAACTACTTATTGAACCACCCATTGTATTCCTTGTTATTTTTATCAAAGGTTTAGTATCATCTTTTTAAAATCCCAGAATTAGGTCTCCTGGCAGTTAATAAATGACTAATTGAATATGCTAACATATTTTATTCATTTCCAGTCTCACTTTCTTGCATCTCCATCCTTCCCTCTGCAGTTACTTTTCTTCTTCAGATGATATTCTTTTAATAATGCTAGGGGGTAGATAAATATTATAAGCCTGTGTATTTTAAAATGTTTTGATTTTTCCTTCACAAAAAAAGTGGTGGTTGTGCTGGCTATTCTCTGTTTGCTTCTCCAAGTCCACTTTTCACCCTTTTCCATTCAGCTCTGTGCTCTGGGAGGCTTCTTTTAAGTATTGTATTGACATGCTCTTTTATGCTCTCCCTGACAGTTGGGCTTAGTCAATAATAGGCACTAAAATATTAGACAGCCTAGACTAGATGGTGTAGATTCATTTCTCTCTGCTCCTCCCCTCTAAGTACAACTATAAACTCTGGAAACAACATAAGAGTTACCAAAGGACAGCTCTAAAATGTGGAAAGAGGAAGGTAGACTGGTTGGGGACCCCAGGACAGGGGAACAACATAGTGGTAGGACATTTTACAACCACTCAACCAACAAGAAAAATGTGAGCCAGAGCAATAGACCAGTCCATAATTATAGTTGAGGAATTAACATCCTACTTTCAGCAACTGTTAGAACTATTAAATGGAAAATCAGCAAAGTATAAAAGATAAGATATGAATGATACAACCAATAAGATATAATTGACATATATGAAACTGACCAATGATAGCAGAATATATACTTTTTTTCCCCAAATATCCTGGAACATTCACCAAGGTAGACCGTATTCTGGTCCATTAAACAAACCTCCACAAACTGAATAGAACTGAAATCATGCAGAGTATGTTTCCAGAGTATGTTTTCTGAAAGTTTTATGGTTGTACATTTGAGATCATGGTTCATTTTGAGTTAATTTCTTTTAAAGATTTATTTGTTTGTTTTAGAGAGAGAAAGAGAGAGAGAGAGTGCATGTGCAGAGTGGGGGAGGGGCAGAAGGAGAGGGAGAGAGAAACTCAAGCAGACTCTGAGTTGAGTGCAGAGCCCTATGTGGCACTCAATGTCATAGCCCCAAGATCAGACTTGAGTTGAAACCAAGAGTTGGAGGCCCAGCTGACTGTGCCACCCAAACGCCCCCATTTTGAGTTAATTTTTACACAAGGTATGAAATTTAAGTCGTTTTTTTTTAACTTATGGATGTGCAGTTGCTCTATCAATATTTGTTGAAAAGACCATCTTTTTCTCCATTAACTCAATTAAATTGCTTTTGTATCTTTGAAAAATCAGTTGGGTATAAGGGAATCAAACTGGAAACCAATGACAGAAAAGCAACAGGAAAATCTCAAAGAACTGAAAGTTGAACATCACACTCTGAAATAATCCATGAGTCAAAGAGGAAATCTCAAGGGAAATTTAAAAAATATATAGAACTGAATGAGAATGAAAATACAATATAGCAAAATATGTAGTACTCAGCTAGAGCAATGCCAGGAGGGAAACTTATAGCACTAAATGCTTTCATTAGAAAAGAGGAAAGTTCTCAAGTCAGTAATCTAAGTTCCTATCCCAAGAAAACAGAACAAGAGCAAAATAAACTCAAAATGAGTAGAAAGAAGGAAATAATAAAAATAAGAACAGAAAACAGTGAAATTGAAAACAGGAAATGAAAAAAGAAATCAAATAAGACCAAAATAAATGGAGAGACATACTATACTCATGGATTTGAAGATTCAACATAGCAAAGATGTGAATTCTCCACCAAACTGAACAGTAGGTTTAATACAGTTGCTATCAAAAATCCCAGTAAGATTTTTTTGGTAGGTATAGACAAGCTTATTCTAAAATTTATATGGAAAGACACAGGATTAAGATAGCTAAAACAATCTTGGAAAAGAAGAATAAAGTACTAGGAATCAGTCTGCCTAATCTGAATACATAAAATATATCTACAGTAATCAGGAGTATGCAGTATTGGTGGAAGGGTAGACACCTAGATCAGTGGAACAGAATAGAGAATCCAGGAATAGACCCATATAAAGGTGCCCAGCTGATTTTTGACAAAGATAAAAAATGAATTCAAGGAGAAAGGATGGTCTTTTCAACAAATGGTGGCAGAGAAATTATATATCCATAAGTTTTAAAAGAGATCTAAATTTTGGGGCACCTGGGTGGCTCAGTCAGTTAAGCATCTGCCTTCAGCTCAGGTCATGATCCCAGAGTCCTGGGATAGAGTCCTGGGATGGAGTCCCGCATCTGGTTCCCTGCTCAGTGGGGAGCCTGCTTCTTCTTCTGCCTGTGGCTCCCCCTGCTTGTGCTTTCTGTCTCTCTGTCAAATAAATAAATAAATAAAATCTTTAAAAATTCGAAATTTTATACCTTAAAAACTAACTTTATACCTATACCTTTATACCTATAAAAACTAACTCAAAATGAACCATAATTTTAAATGTAAAACTATAAAACTTTCAGAAGAAAATCTTTCAGAAGTAGGGCTAGGCAAAGAGTTCTTAGACTTGATACCAAAAGTACAATCCCTAAAAGGAAAAATGGGTAAAATGGAACTCATCAGAATTAAAAACTTTTGTTCCATGAAAGACTCTGTTAAGAAGATGAAAAGACAAGCTAGACTTATAAGCCACATATTTAACAAAAGACTAGTATCTAGAATACATAAAGAACTCTCAAGACTCAACAGTTAAAAAAACCAGACATTTCTCTGAAGAAGTCATACAGATGGCAAATAAGCACATGAAAAGATGTTCTTCATCATTAGCCATTAAGGAAATGCAGATTAAAACCAAAATGTGATATCCTACTATAATTTTATGTGTCAACTTGACTAGGCCATGGGGTGCCTGAATAGTTGGTTAAATTATTCTGTGTTTTCATAGGGGATTTTAGGATGAGAGTAATACTTGAATGGGTAGACCTAGTAAGGCAGATTTTCTTCCCCAGTGTGAGTGCACCTCGAACAATCCACTGAATGCCTGAAAAGGCTGAGTAAGGGAGAATTCTCTCTGCCTGACTGACTTTAAGCTAGGATATCAGTCTTCTCCTGACTGTGGACTTGGATTCAGACTGGAACTTAACACCATTGGCTCCTCGTTCTCAGGCTTTAGGAATCAAATTGGAACTATACCCCTGAGTCTCCAGGTTCCAACTGCAAATCTTAGAATTTCTCAGCCTCCATATGTACGTGAACCAATTTCTTACAATAAATCTCATTCATGTGTATGTGAATTCTACTTTTAAGAACTATTTCAGCAACTTTCGGCAAAATACATGCATAATACAGAACCAAGAATGTTATGTATATATGTAAAATTCTGTTTCTCTGGAGAACTCAGACTAAGACACTAACATACTTAATAGAATGGTATAATAAAAATATATAAAAATTAAAAAATAACACTAAATGCTCGTGAGGATGTTGAGAAACTGGGTTTCTCATATATTGCGGGTGGGAATATAAAAGGGTACAGCCACTCTGGAAAACAATTTGACAGTTTCCTAAAAAACTAAACATGCAGTTGTCACATGATCCAGCAATTGCTCTCTTGGGCATTTATCTCAGAGAAATAGAAGCTAATATTCACAGAAAAACCTGTACCCGAGTGTGCACAGCAGTTTATTTGTAATAGCTCCCAAGCTGGAAACAATGCAAATGTCCTCCCATAAGCAAATGGTTAAATCAACTGTAGTGCCTCCATACCATGGAATACTGCTCAATAATAAGGGAATTAACTTGGATGAATCTCAAAGGAAATATACTGACTGAAAAAAGCTAATACCAAAAAGTTACATACTGTACGATTCCATTTATATAACATTTTTGAAATAAAAAAATTATAAAAATGATAAAAGATCACTGGTTGCCAAGGTTAGGGAAGGGGAGAGGAGTAGGGGGTATATGGGTGTGGTTAGGAAAAGGAGCAGGAGGAATCCTCCTGGTGTTGAGACTGTTCTATAGCTGGACTGTGGTGGTGGATACCCAAACCCATGTACAAAATTAGAATATACTAAATGTACACACACACACACACACACACACACACACACACACACACAAATACAAATAAGTACATGTAAAACTGGGAGAATCTGAACATGTTCAGTGGATTTTACCAATGGAATATCCTGGTTGTGACATCGTACTATAGTTTTGTAAGATGTTACCACTGGGGAAACTGGATAAAACACACACAGGACCTCACCATATTATATCTTAGAACTATATGTGAAGCTATATACATACAAACATACATGTGAAAGGTTTAATTAAAAAAAAGATCAGAGATTGAGAGATGGAGATGGGGGTACTTATTCCTCCTTGCTTTGTCCCTGTACGTTGGCTGCATCCCTCTAAATAGGTACAGTTCCTGGAGGTGGCTCTCTCTTGTAGTAACTGTCCTTGTGTTCTCTTTAAGCCTAGGGTTGTTCTCACTGTAGGTAACTTTGAGCTACTACACCATCCCTTGTTGTACATCTTTACTTAGATTATTTCGAGTTACTTTATTGATGTTTGTGGCTATTGCAAATGATCGTTCTAAAATTTTGCTTTTGACTACTGTTTCTGGTTCTTGTACCTCTCTGTTTTATGGTGCCTTGGACATAATGGATGCTTGATAAATATTTGTTCATTCATAAATTTACTTCTAGGATGTTTGAACATGTGTATGTTTTTCAGCTGTACCCTTAGTGTTAGAAGCCATTTATAAGCAACAAACTGGATAACCTAGGTGAAATGGACAAATTCCTAGAAACAAACAATCTACCAAGACTGGATCAGGAAGAAATAGAAAATCTGGATAGACCTCTAACTAGTAAGAAACTGAATCAATAATCGAAAACCTCCCATCAAAAAACTCATGGAGCAGATGGCCTCATTGGTAAATTCTACCAGATACTTAAGGAACTACCACCAGTCCTCAAACTCTTCCAAAAAATTAAAGAGGGAATACTTCCTAACTCATTCTATGATTATATATATATATATATATATATATATATATATATTAAAATATATATATTATTAAAATTTTTAAAGCCGCAGAACCTGTGGGCAGAAAGAGCTGCACTGGGATTGTGATTTTATATATATTTAAAAAATTTTTTAAGGCATGTCAACTCATTCTATGAGGCCAGCATTACCCTGATACTAAAAGCTAGACAAAGACACTGCAAGAAAACTACAGACTATAACCCTTATGAATATTGATACAAAAATCCTCAAAAGAATATTAGCAAACCAAATTTAGCAACATACTAAAAGAATTATACACCATGACCAAGTGGGATTTAGTTAGAGTGCAAGGATGCCTCAACACATAACAATCAATGTGGGGTGCCTGGGTGGCTCAGTTTTCAGCTCAAGTCTTGATTTCAGTGTTGTAAATTCAAACCCCATGTTGGGCTCCATGCTGGGTATGGAGCCTTACTTAAAAGAAATAATCAATGTAATACACACACCATATTAATTGAAGGAAAAAAACCACATGATCATTTTAATAGATGGAGAAAAAGCATTTGACAAAATTCAACACCCTTTCATGACAAAACACTCAGCGAAGTTGGAATACAAGGAAGCTTACTAACATAATAAAGGCTATGTATAAAAAACCCACAGATAACATTATACTCAATGGTGAAAGACTGTATACTTTTCCTCTAAGATCAGGAACAAGACAAGGTTGCCTGCTTTTGCCTCTTTTATTAGACATAGAATTCAAAGTTCTATCCAGAGAAATTAGGCAAGAAAAGAAATAAAAGCTATCCAAATTTGAAAGGAAGAAGTAAGATTATTTCTTTTCCCAGGTGATAAGATATTATATATAGAAGCTACTAGAGAATCTGCAAAAACACTCTAAGGGCTAATAAATTCAGCGAAGTTGCAGGATACAAAATCAACAGAGAAAAATTAGTGGCATTTCTAGGCACTAACAATGAACAATTCAAAAATGAAATCAATAAAACAATTCCATTTACAGTAGCATCAAAAGAATAAAATACTTAGGTATAAACTTAATCAAGGAGGCCAAAGACTTGTACATGGAAAAACAAAACATTCAGCCCAAGTGTCCATTGACTGATGAAGGGATAGAAGTGGTACACACACACACACACACACACACACACACACACACACACAGGAATATTACTTGGCTATAAAAAAGAATGAAATCCTACCATTTGCAATGACATGGATGGAACTAGAGACTATTATGCTAAGTGAAATAAGTCAGTCAGAGAAAGATATGTAGCATATGATTTCACTCATATGTGGGATTTAAGAAACAAAACAAATGAGCAAAGGGAAGAAAGAGAGGGAAAACCAAAACAATTTCTTTCTTTGCTGAAAGAAATTAAGACACAAATAAATGGAAAGGCACCCCATGTTTATAGATTAGAAGATTTAACATCAATAAGATGACAGTTCTATCTAAAGTGTTGTACAGATACAATGCAACCCTTATCAAAATCCCAATTATTTTTTGCAGAAATATAAAAACCCATCCTAAAATTCATTTGGAATCCTCAGGCACCCCCAAACAGCCAAAACAATCTTGAAAAAGAACAAAGTTGGATGACTTACACTTCCTGATTTCAAAACTTACTACAAAGTGATAGTAATCAAAACAGTGTAGTACTGCCATAAAGGCAAACATATATAACAATGAAATAGAATGGAGAACCCAGAAATAAACCTTCGAATATAAGATAATTTTTGGTAAGGCTACCAAGATGATTGAAGGAAAGAACAGTTTTTTCAACAAATGGTGCTGGGAAAACTGGATATCCACATGCAAGAGAATGAAATTAGACCCTTATCTTACACTACATACAAAAATTAGTTCAAAATGAGCCAAAGACCTACACATAAGAGCTAAAACTATAAAACTCTTAGAAGATAACATAGGGGAAAATCTTCATGACATTGGATGTGGTAATAATTTCTTGGATACGACACTCAAAGCACAGGCAATAAAAGAAAAAATAGATAAACTGGACCTCATCAAAAGTGAAAACTTTTGTGTATCAAAGGACATTAACAAGGGAGTGAAAAGAAAAGCTATAGAATGGGAGAAAATATTTGTAAGCACATAGCCTTTTGTTGAAAGAATATTCTTTCTCCACTGAATAGCTTTTACACCTTTGTCAGTAACAGATTCAGCATTTTTTTTTTAAAGATTTTATTTATTTGACAGAGAGAGACACAAGTGAGAGAGGGAACACAAGCAGGGGGATGGGGAGAGGGAGCAATAGGCTTCCCGCGGAGCAGGGAGCCCGATGCGGAGCTCGATCCCAGGACACTGGGATCATGACCTGAGCCAAAGGCAGATACTTAAGGACTGAGCCACTCAGGCACCCCTAGATTCAGCATTTTTGTGTGTGTGTCTATTTCTGGGTCCTCTGTTTTGTTTCACTGATCTATGTGTCTATTCCTCCTTTGATAGCACTCTGTCTTGGTTAATGTAGCTGTCAAGTGAGCCTTAAAAATCTAGTAGAGTGATTCATCCCATTTTATTCTTCATTTTCAAAATTGTTTAACTATTTTAGTTCCTTTTCCTTTCCATATAAATCTTAGAATGAGCTTGATGACATTTTGTTAAGAATTGTGCATAAATATTGCTGACATTTTAATAAGAATTGTATTAAATCTATAGATAAGTCTGGGGAGACCTGATATCTTTATCATGTTGACTCTTCTAGTCCACGAATACAATATGTCTCCATTTATTTAGGTCTTTGATTTCTTTCATCATCATTTCGTGCTATCTTACCTTTGGAGACATTTACATTTGTTTATATTTTTGCCCATTTTAAACTTTTCAACATTCCCTCTACTTTTTTATAAAGCATATTTCTTATGAACAACATAGCATGTGTTTTCTTTCTTTCTCTAACTGACCATCCCTGTCTTTCACTTTACCTTCTACTTTACTTTTCCTTTGTTATTTACTTTGTATTTTGCTGATTGATCTGGTTAGTTTTTGTTCTCTTCCCTCCCTTGTGTTAATTTGGGAATTTTACTGTACTTTTTCATTTAGTATTCCCATTCCTGATTATCATCCTTGAATACATACTGCTTTTCTCTTATCCAAGATGATGTGCCAGCCCCTTGCTCGGCGTCCCCCATGCTCCCTCATCCTCCACAAAATCAAACTTTTAGTGTTATTACTATTTTTACATATGCCCACCCAATTCCCCATGCCTAGATATTTCTGAGAGGAACCTTTAGCTCCAGCCTATTATTAGACTTTCTCTTACAGTATGTCTCATATTTCAAGGATCCTTAGTGTTCAGAGTGCACATTCCCAGTCAATAATTATCCATTTCAATTAACCGTTCACACTGCAAAGTGCTATGTCTGCCATTGACTCCTTTTCTGTTTCCTTCTTTTAGCAATTTTTGTTTACTTCTCCTTCTCCTTCACCTTTTCCCCTCCTTGACAAAGTTTTTTTCTGGAAACATTTCCTCATATGAGTTATGTGAATGATGATCTCTCAATCCTTGCATCCCAGCAAATATCTTTCTTCCACACCAACGAGTGGATAATGTCTTTACATGTTATACATTCTTGGCTCCTAGTCATTTTTTCTCGGTAATTTGTAAATATGATTCCAAAATATCCCACCAACTTCTGCTGCATATGAGAAGTTAGTGCCAGTTAGGTTTTTTTCTTCTGTAAATAACTTGTTCTTTTGGTCTAGAAGCATGTACATTATCTTTAAACTTGGAATTTTCAAATTATCAGGACATGCCTAGATGTGTGCCTTTTTTTTTTAAGATTTTATTTATTTGACAGAGAGAGACACAGGGAGAGATGCTTAAGGACTGAGCCACCCAGGCGCCCCTAGATGTGTGCCTTTTTATCACCTCTCCTAAACCTGCATAAATAAGTCTAACAAAATTTCCTTGCCCCTTCCTCCACCTGTTACATATTTTCCTTCTGGTATTCATATTACTTGCATAGTGGGTCTCCAGGATCAATCTTCCAAGTATCTTTTATTTTCCTTTAGGTATCACTTCTCTTTGTATTTTGTCCTCAGTTTTGAAATTGTTTCTTCCAAATGGTCTTTAAAACCACAGTTATCTCAAGAGTGGCAGTTCTATCATTCAATCTGTCTATTGAATTTTTCAGTTTGGGAAGAAATAAAAATTTGTAAAGAGGTGGTTTTATGCTTTAACTGAATCTCCTTAAGTGTTAAGTAAGGTAACATTAGTTACTATAACAGAAACTCTGACATCCTCAATATTCAGTTTAAAAAGATAGATTGGGGGCGCCTGGGTGGCTCAGTTGGTTAGGCATCTGCCTTCAGCTCAGGTCATAATCCCAGGGTTCTGGAATCGAGTCCCTCATCGGGCTGCCTGCTCAGCGGGGAGTCTGCTTCTCCTTCTGCCCCTCCCCCCCACTCACGCACACTTTCTCTCTCAAAAATAAATAAATAAAGTCTTAAAAAGAAAAAAGACAGGGATACCTGGGTGGCTCACTCGGTTAAGCATCTGCCTTCGGCTCAGGTCATGATTCCAGGGTCCTGGGATCGAGTCCCACATCGGGCTCCCTGCTCAGTGGGGAGACGGCTTCTCCCTCTCTCTCTCCCCCTGCTTGTGCTCTCTCTCTTTCAGATAAATAAATACAAATCTTTATACAAAATTAAAAAAATAGGTAGGTTGAGACATCATGAAAAAGATACCTGAGACTGAGCGAGCAAGTTTGCAGGTACGGTTGTTACTGGCAGAGGGGAGCAGAAGTGCTAGATGGGTGCTGTCAGGAATGGAGATGTGTCAGATAAATCCTTGCCAGACTCTCCCCTCTTTAGATGGCATCTATGCACCTGGTCTGACCCAGAGGGAGACAGAACCTTGCTTCTGCTAGATATTTCCCAGATTCTTTACCCCTTCTTCTGCTGAGGAGCTCAGTATAACCTGCTGGTTAAGAGCTTGTGCCCTGAAGTGAAGACAGACCCAGGTCCAAGTCCTGGCTCTGCCACTAACTAGTTTAGAGTCTTTGAATTGGTCACCTTGAACAGGCTAAGTCTGTAAGCCTTATTTCAAACTTGAACTCTAAAATGGGGGTAAGGGACTTCTGGGTGGCTCCGTCGGTTGAGCATCTGACTCTTGGTTTCGGCTCAAGTCATGATCTCAGGGTCATGAAATCAAGCCCCTTGTTGGGCTCTGCCCTAAGTGGGGAGTCTGCTTGAAGATTTTCTCCCTCTGCTTCTCCAACCACTCATGCTCTCTCCCTGAAATAAATAAATCTTAAAAAAATAAAATAAGGTAAAAATAGTGCCTACCTTTATAGGATTTTTCTATGGATTAAGTAAAACAATACAATGACTATACTTTAGCATCATGCCTAACTTGAATAAGTGCTCCATATACAGAAGCTACCATTATTATGAGTGGTTCAGTCTCCCGAAGGCTTGAACTACAGTTTTTCTGCAGATGACCCAATGTAGTCTCCAGCCCTGACCACTCTCCTGAGCTACAGTGTAACATTTTTTGTGTCCAGCTGGATAAAACTACTTGGATATCCTCTTAGAATTTAAGGCCTTCCATTGAGTAGTGTAGTGCCTGACAATTTGGGTTTTTTAAACTGGAACATAAATGCTGACATTTTGCTTTTGATTGCCAAGGCATCTATTTCCAAGACATCATTGGGAATAAACACATTGCACGCTACACAACTGGATAAAGAGCCACGCCACCCAATCCATGAAATTGCCCTTCCAGAAAGCCCTGGGTGACCTATATAATGGACCATTTGTATGATCCTGCGCCACCCCCTTAACCCCCCCCACCAGCTTTAATTTCCACTCTTAAGTTTTAAATTCACCAATAAAGAGTGAGCCTGCAAAATCTGAGGCATCCCACCCTTGACCTCGGTAAAGGGAGAACCCAGGTCCATGTGAGTTCGCTCCCCCCAACACCTGTGATCTCACTGTGTAGCCTTGGCCTTGCTATGCACCTTCCGAGAATAAACCTTGTTTTTGTTTTTGTTTTTTGTTTTTTTCAAAGTTCCCTGCTGATTGTTGCTGAGGTGCATCTTGCAATCAGAATAAAAACCACAAGGGCCAGTCCAGCCACAACACTGGCTCTGGATTGGGGAAATGTCTGTGGGCTCGTTACAAGTGTGCAGGCCTAGTTGAGTGCCCCCAGGCATTCCTAGCTGATAGAATCTATTGCTAGGGTGAGGCAGACACAAAACAGTAGCCCAAACTTACCTTTTTAGTCTTAGCTCCCATACTACACTGCTATGAATACACTCTTGCCAATCTGGACAGTTTTTGACCACTTCCTCTTTGTTCTTTTCATCTGGAATGTTCTCTTATCAAGATTTAACCCATTCCTTAAGAACAAGCTCAAATGCCACTTTTTCTTGATCTTCCCTAACGAAGGAGACCTCTCTTGTTTTTTGTAGAAACTTGTTTTATTCTTGTTACTCGTGGTGCCATTCATTACTATTAGCTTGCAGTATGGGTCAGAACCCTCTCTGCTACAAGTGGCAGGATCTCCATGTAGTTTAGCAGAGAGGGAATTTTTAGGCTCAGATAACTTGATCCAAAGCCTCAGACTCTCAAGCTTATCAGAGTTCTTAGCCTCTACCTTGAATTTTTACTTTTTTTTTTTTTTTTTTGTGAGTTGGCTTGATTATTACCTGCTTCCTGGTTTCCTCTTTGGGAGGAAAATGGGCCTCAGTTAGCCCAATGCCATCTTTACAGCTTGTGATCCAGGTGCCAGAGGAAATTCCCATTGTCCTCCAACAGAAGAGCCCTGGCAGGAAATCTGACTGGCCAGCTTTGGTGACCTGTTCATTCCTGTACTAGGATGGAAGGGTTTGATGGTCCAGGTCTGGGTCATGTGCCTGCCCATCCTCAGATGAAGGGCAAGGGAAGGCTTACTGGAAGGATCAGGGGATGGGTTATTATAGTTCACTATTCTGCTATGCTGTATTAGAACTCCTGGAACACAGAAGCCATGCCTTATCTTATAATCCCTCAAATAATGCCTTGTTCAGGATAAATAGTAAATTTTTACTGAATAAGTGAATAAACAGATTGTCTTAGCACCAAATTGGGAAGTTTAATAGGCTATTGTTGAGCAGAGAAGTCAGGCTTTAGAAAAGAATTTTCTAAATTCACAATTTAAAATTCTCAGACAGATATGTTATTTATTGATGGAGAGCATAGATACAAAAAAACCTAAGGACAGTAGTAAACCTCACTACAGGAGAGAGTTGGAAACTTTTTTAAGTTCCTTGTAAATAGAAAATTTGACTTTTTTTGTTTTTCACTTTAAGATAAAATTTCCTTTTCCTGAGAAACACATGCACAACACACATATACACATGCACACAGCCATGTGTGTACACATACATATACATTTTTTAGAAAAAAAATGAGTGTACATCAATATCTCCTATCCATACAGAGTGATTTCTCAGCTTCCCACATTCCATATTGTATGAACTTCTTCAGTGAGAACTGGCTCCTAATGATATCAACACTTTCCCTCATTTGCTTAATCCTATAATATATCCAAAATAGTTCCAGAATTGGTTTGCCCGTACTACTGCTACAAATAAACCTACTAAAAAGAGTTCAGGATTTGTTTATAAACTTTTATCTTCCTCCCTGCCCCCCACACTCACCCTGTTGCAAATTAAGCATAGATAGTTACTCGGATTAGTCTTCCAACCTCTCCCACTTAGGTTGTTATGATATCCATTTGACATATAATAAAGTTCATTTTATTTGTTTGACTTCACCGTTAGCTTTTTGTGTTCCTGAAAAGAGGCATTCTTATTGATTTAATTTTATTTATTTTTTAAAGATTTTATTTATTTGACAGAGAGACAACGAGAGAGGGAACACAAGGGGGGAGAGGCAGAGGGAGAAGCAGACCCCCCCACTGAGCAGGGAGCCCGATGAGGGGGCTCGATCCCAGGACCCCGGGATCACGATCCGAGCCGAAGGCAGACGCTTAATGACTGAGCCACCCAGACGCCCCTAATTTTATTTTTGAATAATAAATTCATATTGCTTTAATTTCATTTTTAAGATATAGACTATTAACATGCTCTCAAAAGTCAAAACTACACAAAATATTATATTCAGAGAATTGTCATTCTCTCCTGTATCCCTTCCACACCATTTCTCCTACCTCTTAGTAACCACCTTCATGGTTTTCTGGTTCTGTGTTTTTTTCTTGTAATGATAAGCAGATTATGTGTATTTTCTCATTGCCCCTTCTTTCTTACACAAAAGATAGCATATGATCTATGTCTTATTCTCTTTTTTTCACTTTTTATTTCCTGGAAATCATTACATGTGTTCATAGAGATCTTCCATATTCTTTTTATCTATCTTCAGGTTCACCAAATCTTTCCTTGGCCACCTCCAATCTACTAAAAAGCTCATTTGAAGGCATTCTTCACTTATGTGTGTTTGATCTCTAACATTTCCTTTCCATTCTTTGTAAGAATTTCTACCTCTCCCCTTACACCATCCATCTGTTCTTGCGTATTGCCTACTTTTTCAATTAGAATGCTTAGCATATTAATCATACTTATTTTAAACTCCGGGTCTGATAATGCCAAAAGTCTCTCTTACATCTAAGTCTGGTTCTGATGCTTGTCTTGTCTTTTCAAACTGTATTTTTTGCCTTTGGAACACTTTGTAATTTTTAGTTGAAAGACAGACATGATGTATTGGGTAAAAGAGACAGAGGTAAATAGGCTTTGAGAGTGAGTTTTCATGTTAATCTTGCCAGGAGTTAGGCTGTGTTTACCCTTTGCTGTAGCTGGGGTTTCCAAGGCTGAAAATGTCTTTTAATGTCCTTGTTTTTGTCCCCTTTCTTGTCTTTGGGTTTCCCTAGAGGCTCGTCCTTAAATAGGGTCTGAAGTTTGCATTTCTTTCCTATAATCTCCAGGAGCCCACTGGTGTGGTGGTAAAGCATGGGAGGAGGAGAAATATTATATAGTCCTTTCATTAGATCTCAGTCTTTTAGTGAGCTCTGGTCATGACATTCACAAGTGCTTCTCAGCCACCTGCTCCACCCTCCTACACCAGTTAGGTGAGGAAAACTAGAGGGGGCTGCAGTGGGTATTTCCCCCTGCCCAGATCTGTTAGGCTCTGGTAAAACCTATAGGGGTTAGGCTCTGGTAAAATATTTTCTTTTGAGGGCAGGCCATTGTTAGGGAGAACAGAGTGCTCTGGGCTTATTTCTGGTTACCTTTTACCTTCTCCCTGAGGACCTGGCAGGACTCCTGGAGGTAAAACTCAGGGAAGTGTGGGGTGCCTCTAAGACTGGGCTTTCAGGATTTTTTATCTCTCAAGCTAACCTCTAGAAATTAGTCGTTTACCCTCAGGTGTTCCTACCAGGCTCCAGGTGCAGCTTCTGCTTCCTGTACACTGTGATTTTCTGTGTCTGCCTGTCTGTCTCTCCAGTTTCCAGAGTCAGTATGCCCTATGATCTCAATTCTTTGATGGATCTAAAAACAGTGTTGAGGGGCGCCTGGGTGGCTCAGTTGGTTAAGCATCTGCCTTCTGCTCAGGTCGTGATCCCAGGGTCTCGCTCAGCAGGAAGCCTGCTTCTCCCTCTCCCACTCCCCCTGCTGTGTTCCCTCTCATCCTGTCTCTCTCTCTGTCAAATAAATAAATAAATAAAGTCTTAAAAAAATAAGATGTGTTGATTTTCAGTTTGTTTAGCTTCCCCCACCCCACCTTGTAAGGTTGGGAGTGATGAGTTCCAAGCTCTTTGCCTGTCAGACCAGAAACTGGAAGTCAGTGCTATTGATTTTTGCATATTAATTTTATATCCTGCCATCTTATGAAATTTTTGTTGTTTGAACTGCTTTATTATTGATTTTCTAGCATTTTCTAGATATGCTATTCTGTCATCTACAATTAAAGGTTGTTTTATTTTCATTTTTTTTCCCTTATGCCTTTGCTTTCTTTAGTCAAATTGTACTAGTATCCCCAGAAGGATGTTAAATAGTTGTGGAGATAATGGATATCTTGCCTTGTTTCTGACTTTAATGGGAATAGCTCCTGCATTTCTCCATTAAAAAAGAAGCTGGCTTTAGGGCTGAATTTTATATATTTTGTCTTGTGTTCTAAAATATGGGTTTTATTATTATTTAAGTATGGCAAGCCCAACAGATCAGGAAATGATTTTCATTAAAAAGATAACTTGTTATACCTGGATCCCCCAAAGAAGGGATAATGCCACACCATGGGAGACCACATGGGGAAGCACCACGGTCAGCCAGGAGGCAGAGGGAGAAGGGGAAAATGTGATCAGGAACCTTTATTGTGGTTTCCATGGAAAGGAAGGGTGAGGCAAGGTAAGTAGGCTTACAATGCCTAGCTTGATAATTTCAGCAGGCCCTTGGGCCTAGGGCCTATCCCTAGTTATCTCTTAATTGACTCTGGGGTAGTTAGGGCAGGTAGATAGTGGTCTGGAATGTTAGAGCCCAGTAAAGGAAGTGGTCTCATAGGTGAGTTGTATACTGTCTCTAGGAATTGGCTAACCCTGGGAGGGATCATCCCTCTGAGATCAGCAAGGCCCGGGTGTCAAAGCATCCAAATAATAGAAAATAAAGTGACATGGTGTAATAGAGAATGTTAAGGAAGTATTACTCCACTTCTATTTTCTCAAGAATTTTTAGGGATGAGTATTGAATTTTATCAAAGACTTTTTAACATTTATCAAGATAATCATATGATTTTTCTCCTTGGATCTATTATTACTGTGAATTATATTAAAATGTTTTCTAATATTGACCAATTTTTGGATTTATTGGCATAAATTTGGTCCTATGGTGTTAATATTTTAGCATGTCCAGACCCACTTTTTATGCCAGTGCTTTCCAATTCTTACTTTACTATCTTGCAATTAAACATATAGAGTATAACCTACTTATATATTATTTTAACAATAATAGCATTAAAATATATTTCTCTAAGTTTTAATACATAGGATAAATAAAAAGTATAAAAAGTAAATAATTTGTTATAAACTGACATGTATTTTTATATGTAAATGTTTGAACATGACTATACTAGAAGATTCAATTATTTAGTCAGATTTTGCCCTGTTCTTAGAATCATTGTGAATGCAGCAGCTACAAAAACTGATAATAATGTGTTGTACTGGCAACATCAGTAACATAAGTATGTTGCCATTAGTGACATAATTTTCAAATGGTTGAACAACTGTTGTTAATAGTCAAACAAATCAGAGTATAATTTTGTCTTGATTTACATTATAGTTGCATGCCTAGAAATTTCAGTGTCTATCAGAATGATGCAAAAATGTGTGGGTAAAACAGAATTAGTTTCTAAACAGAGAAAATTATAAACAAGGTTTTTACTTATAACAATGTTCAGTGTGACATTCATTATTATATAGGACTGCCCCATGAATCATGAGACTTCTAGCTTCCCTGGCACCCACCCACCAAATGCCAGTAGTACCCCAATTATTTCTGTAACCAGGCACACCTCCATTTAGTTCATTACTAGACTAGATGAACTCTGTTTGGCTCAACCAATGGCTTTTTTGTTCACAAATATAATCCATATCCATGGTAATGTCTTTTATGCATAAGACTGCAAAATAGATGAAACACGTGAAAATGTTCATTTTCACAAGTTGTAAAAAATGTAAATTAAAATAAGGGATATACCATTTCCTTTAAATTAATTCTTGATTTACAAAAATAATACTGAATAGTTCAGAGTGGTATGAAATAGCTACTTTTAAATATTTTAATTGTGGTGTGAAAATTTTACAGCAATTTGGCAAGAGTTCTTCAGTGTATCTATGGTCTTAAAATTATCCCATTTCTTGGGGTCTATGCTAAAGAGACAATTTGAAAATACAGAGGAGGGGCATCAGGGTGGCACAGTTTGTTGAGGGTCCAGTTGGTTTCTACTCAGGTCTTGATCTCGGGGTCATGAGATCCAGCCTGCTTGAGATGTTCTCTCCCTCTCCCTCTGCCCCTCCTCCTTGTGCTCTCTCTTTCTCCAATAAATAAAATAAATCTTAAAAAAAAATACAGAAGAAACTTCTGCCCAGAGTGTCATTACCAACAAAAAATGATTAGAAATGTAATGGAAAAAAATGTGATGACAAAAAATCTAGGGTTGAATTTTACAGGCTATATGCAGCACCCACATGAAGGAAACTACAAAACTCTTAGATGTCAAAGGACTTAAAAGAAGATTGAATAAAATTTCTGGCTGAGAAGACTCAATATTATAAAGCTGCCAGTTTTCTCTAAGTTAATAGGTACATATAATGATCCTTAATTAAAGATTCCAGTGGGATCCTTTTTAAAAAACATGACTGAATGTTTCTAACATTTATCTAGATGAATAAATGTATGAGAGTATTTTTAAAGTTTTGGGGAAAAAAGAATGTAATCAGGAGAAACTTGTCCTAGTAGAAGTTAAAATAGGTAATGTATTTATAATCAAACAGTATGGATTCCAGGGTCAAAATAAGTGAACAGGTAAGTGGAATAAAAGAGATATTCAGATATAGATCAAAGTATATATTAGAATTTACTATATGATGAAGGTGGCACTTTATTATTTCTGGGGGGGATGACTTTTTTATTTTTGAGAGAGAGAGAGAGCGAGCATTAGGGGGTGGGGGAGGGGTAGAGGGAGGGGGAGAATCCCAAGCAGGCTCCACGCCCAGCAGGGAATGGCACATGGGACTCATTCTACCATCCTGAGATCATGACCTGAGCCAAACTCAAAAGTCTGACACTTAACCAACCGAGCCACCCAGGCACCCCTGTGGGGGATGACTATTTAATAAATAGTGTTGTGTTAAGTGGGTAAGCATTTGTTAAGAAAATAAAAATAGATACCCTCTCATTCCTTGTGCCAAATAAATTTCAGATGTATTAAAGATCTTAAAAGAAGTAATATTAAACTGGAAGAAAATATAGTTGAATACAATATTAAAATGGGGAATTCTTTCCTAAGCACAAGTAGAAACCATAAAGAAAATAATTTACTATATAAAAATCAAACACTTCTGTATATTGAAAACTAAAAAAATCTAAGGACATGAAACAAATAAAGAATGCCCTTAAATACCAAGAGTTCTAACACACCAATAAGGACAAATTCCTTTTCCATATTTAATTTTCATGTCCATTGAAAACTAAGTTTAAAAATTGAATAGGAAATGTATAAAAGGAGTAATATAGGCTGTCATTAAGCATATGAAAAATGTTAACTCTCTTGTAAGAAAATGGAGAAAAACTCGAGATAATAAGCCTTGCACATCATTTTGGCAAACATTTAAGGGAATCTTAATATCCAATACTGAAGATGTATAGAGGTGAGCATTTTAATATTTTATTGGTGGGTGTGTGAATTGATGCAACCTTTCTGTAGATCAACTTGACAATAGGTAGCAAAGCCTTAAAAACCTGTATATTCTTATGTGAGATTAAAATTTTGTTTAGAAAGCTTTTTTAGTAACGTGAGAAATAATTTTGTTAAAATGCTGGGTGGAAAAAAAGTTGTATGTAATGAAGTTTGAAAATAGAGGTTTTAAAAAAACTCTAGGGAAGAAATTCATATTAAAGGACACCACAATGTTAACAGCAGTTATATCATAAGGTGTTGTATTATGGGTACTCTTATTTTCATTTCTTAATATTCCAAAGCTGCACAAGTGTTTTTATAGCTAAAAAATAAAACTAATTATATCTTAACAGAGGTTGCTTAATAGCTAACCTTGTGCCTGGTAGGGGGCATTGAATAAATGTTTGTTAAATTGAATTGTTCCCTGGCTGCTAAGCCCACCAACAATTTTTTAAACATTTAGAATTCTCTCTTTCCGGAAGGGATTTAAAATCTAGTTCACATAACAGTTAATCCCTGGGTACATATGAGTTGAGTAATTCATTAATTATCCAGGCTTTAGATTTTTCCAGGAAATATAGAGAATTTACATATCAGTGTAGAGAGATATCTTCTTGGCACCAAAACCAAATTTTAAAACTCTCATATATCTGAAAAACTTTCATATATCTTCTAAATCACTCCTACTTAGGTTCCTTAGTTTAGAAAATTATATGAGTTTTTCTTACATTAAAGTATAAGGAATTTTCAGGCTCAGATTACTTAAGGTCTGTGCATAGTTTTCTTTTAATTTCAGTAGGTGGCAATTTAGACATAACTTTTTATAAAGGGAAAGTTCACTTTTCTAAAATTAACCATGGAAAGAGTTACTGATCCCACATAACGGCATAAATTAAACTCTGCGTCCTAAAAACTTGCAGAGGGACTTCCCAGAAAGGGACTTTTTATTAACAGTTAGTTCTCATAGGGGCTCTTTGGGTAATATACCTGTACAGGTGTATCGTTTCCCAGGTACCCGTGTGAGTGTACCAATGAGTAAGGTTGCTTTTGTAGTCTAAATACTCCTCTGCTCTTGAGTTTCTCTCCTCAAATATCCAGAGATTTTTTTCCTTTAGCTCGGAAAGAAAACATGGCGCCACCTACTAGCATTCTGCAGTAGTGCATTATAACTGGTTCTTTTTGAGTTTTGTTTATTTAGCAAACACTTTTTGAACTCCAGGATAGCCAAGCATAAACATCAGAGCCCCGAAGATGGGTAACACAGACCTGCCATGACCAAAATTTCACTATAGCTGAGAAGACAGACATTATTTGCCATGTGTGGTGCCGGGAGGAGATGTGTCATTTTAGCCCTGGTATTCAACATGGACGTTAAGGAACCAAGGCTCCAGACAGGGAGACCAGTTCGGAGGTGGTTAATAAAATAGCCTCAGCAATCCAAACATAAGATTCCCTTTTTGAATTCAGGAGTAGTATTTATTTATCTAGTCATTAAATAGTTGGGGAAAAGCTACCATATTTAACATTTGTTGCCTGTCTTCAGGCCACCTGGGGATATCACAGCAATATTCTTCATTTAAACGAGTAACCATATTTGAGATTCTGAGGATTGTCTCACAATGTGAGGTCATCTTTTTTTTTAAGACTTTATTTATTGGGGTGCCTGGGTGGCTCAGTTGGTTAAGCGTCTGCCTTCGGCTCAGGTCATGATCTCAGGGTCCCGGGATCGAGCCCCACATCGGGCTCTCTGCTCAGCGGGGAGTCTGCTTCTCCCTCTGTCCCTTTACCTTTTGTGTCCTCTCTTTCTCTCTCACAAATAAATTAAAAAAATAAAATCTTAAAAAAAAAGCCTTTATTTACTTGTCAGAGAGAGAGCACAAGCAGGGGGAGCTGCAGGCAGAGGGAGAAACAGGCTCCCTGGTGGGGCTCAATTCCAAGACCTTGGGATCATGACCTGAGCCAAATCTAGACGCTTAACAGATTGAACCACCCAGGCATCCCAATGTGAGGTCATCTTATTGATGGTTGTTGTCAGACATTTTTAGCTTCCTAATATAACTCCTTAAGAATAAACTTGAATTGGCTCTCAGTTTCCACCTCTCCTTGCTCATGACAACTGTTAAGATGATCTTGTTGCATGTCTCTCATATGTCAGCAGAAAAATCAATGGGGATTAACCACTAATTTTATACAAGTGATTCTAGACAGAAGGCTGGGAAGAGATCAATTATAAACAGGATCATCTGGATTTTGAATTTACTGTGAGCTTCACTTGTTCCTATCTCCTCTACAAGTGGGATCAGATTGCTAGCTCCTTCAGACTTTCAGATGCCTTAAAAATTCTTGGTCCAAACAGACTGTGGTATTTCTTTCTCTCATTCAGATCTCAAAGTTGTTGAAAAAGATGTAACAGGTAAATTTTCCAGGAGGAAATTTTTCAGAAGAAAAGTATTTAACCTCATCTTGAATGCTTCTTATCAGTCTTTTAATTCTGTAGTTGAAGGATTCGGAGGTCTAGGTACACATTCCTGGTTGATGGTCCATTTTATTTTTGAGGTACATCCCTGTTGATGAGTGTAGATACAATTTATTAATTGTAATTGTAATTGTGTAGATACAGTTTATTAATTGTAATTTATTAATTGTAACTGTAATTGCTGTTTACTGTTCTGTTGTGTGACTATAGCATAATTTACTCTTTTTCCTGTTAAATATTTAGCCTAGCTGTTGCTTGGTGAATTGTTTCTTTTATTATGTGAGTTTCCCCTATAGCCTATAAATGCACGGTAGGTTCATAGCTAAGAATGTGGATGGTGAAGCTGAGACTGTCTGGGTTTGAATTCCACGGATAGAACCGTGAGAGATTTTCTGAGCCTAGCACTGTCTTGGTTTACTCCTCCATAGATATTGGGAGTACCTACAGTCATTTCTCTCAGCACTTTCAAAGGTCTTACCTCATTACCTTGTAGTATGTACTGTTCTGATAAGAGATCTGTTGAAATTCCTTGGTAGATAATGTATCTTTTTTCCTATCATGGCTTTTACAGTTGTCTCTTCATCCTTAATGTTCTTGTTTCACTATAATGTTTCTTTGTGTGGAATTTATTGTTTTATTTTTCCTGCTTGGTATATCCAACGTGCATGAGAACATGTTTCCTCAATTCTGAAAAATTATCCACATTATTTCTTTAAATGTTTCTTCTTTGTCATGCACGTGCTTTATTCTTTTATTTTGGAACTCCTCTGAGACATTTCTTTGAATCTCTCAACCTTATCCCCTAGCCTCTTTAGTTCTCATTAATTTTTGTATTGCCTCTCTGTACTGCATTCTGAGTTAATTTCTCACTACTCTGTTTTCAGTTCACTGACTTTATCTTTGACTGTGTTGTGTCTAGAGTTTATTCCATCTGTTGCATATTTTATTTTAATGGTTGTGTTTTTTATTTTTAAGATTTCTAATGTTCCATTTGAAAACACCCATTTTGGTTTTATTTCTACTTGTTTTTGTTTTATATTTTTTCATTTTCAATTGAAATTATACCTTCAGTTCCCACTTTAAAAATCCTATACATATTTACATATGTTTTTGTCAGACTACTATTCTATAAATTACTTTTATATGGAATGATTTCAAATCTTGACTTTGTTGGCTGCTTTTGTTTTAAGATTTTATTTATTTTTTGACGGAGAGAGAGACATTGAGAGAGGGAACACAAGCAGGGGGAGTGGAGAGGGAGAGGGAGAAGCAGGCTTCCCGCAGAGCAGGGAACCAGATGTGGGGCTCCATCTCAGGACCCCAGGATCATGACCTGAGCCGAAGGCAGACACTTAACAACTGAGCCACCCAGGCTGCTTTTTTTTTTTTTTTTTTATAAACAAGTGTTTTAGGGATTGATTGATTGTTTGCCCATTTGTTTATTTTTATTGGTAAGAACAAAACTACTAAGAAAGTAAAAGTTGTAGGAGAATGGCACTATTGAAAAGGGAGGACATTTTATTTTTATTTTTTTTAAAGATTTTATTTTTAAGCAAACTCTACACCCAACCTGGGGCTTGAACTCACAACCCCGAGATCAAGAGTCACATGCTCCACCAACTGAGCCAGACAGGCATCCTGAAAAAGGAGGAAATTAAAAAAAATAAGTTGGCTTTAAGCTCCCAAACTCAACTGTTTTTTTCCAATTATAAACACATTATTGTTTCTTGGGTTAGGAGAAAATTAGCAAGTTTTTCTATAGACACCTTCGGTGTGCTGCAGGAACTCAATATTTTGATATTCGCCTTCCATTTCTAACATCATAGAATCATTTTGCCCTTCTACCATCAAAGAAATATAAAGGTTGTTTTCCTCATGCGTGGCTTGGCATCTTGTCACATTTCATCTTTCTTTATTTTTATTTTTTATCTTTCTCAAAGTTATAATGTACCTAAGAATCAACCATTTCTCTAGTTTTGTTGAAAAACAGCAGCCCCTAGTCCTTCCTTTTTCCCCCCTTTCCACAGAGGCAACCATTTTCACTTCCTAGCTAATTATTTTGGTATTTACATACATGTCTATAAATACTATAATGGAATGGTTACTTCTTGGTTATCTTTTCAGCATCGGCATTTTCTATTGGTTCTCCACCATGAAAAATAATAATGGCAATTACTCATATAGCACTTAGTATGTGCCAGGCACTTTTCTAGGTACTCCCATATATTAATTTCTATAATGGTCATAATCACTCTGAGAAGTGGGTATTATTATTAATACTGTCTTACAGATGAGGAGACTGAAGCACAGAAAGATTCAGTAACTTGGCCCAAGGTCCTACATGTCAGAAATGACTGAGATGGGATTCAAATCCACATGATTTGGCTCTACATTTCATGCCCTTAACTACTATGCTACCCCATCTCCAGAGTAAGGATTAAGCTTTCCTTCCTCTCCTGCCCCACTACACATATTCACCTTTCCATCCCTTATTCTCCAAATACAGTTATATTGTAATTTTGCTTAGATTAATATTCAATTTTTACACATGGATTGGTGCCTCACCGGGTGACCTGCAGACTCAGAGCCTGGAAGAGAGTCATCCCTGCTAATCCATAGACATGTGAAGAATAAAAATGCATATTGTGGGGGTGCCTGGGTGGCTCAGTTGGTTAAGTGTCCCACTCTTGATTTCAGCTCAGGTACTGACCTCAGGGTTGTGAGATTGAGCCCGGTGTCAGGCTCCACAGTGTGGAGCCTGCTTAAGATTCTCTCTCTCCCTTTCCCTCTGCCTCTCCGCTCATCCCCCTCCCCCACCTAAAAAGTGCATATCGTGTATGCAAGAGCTTGTGGTTGTTCATTATCCAGCAAAAGCTGGCCAAGACAACCTTCTGAAATGACATTAGTCTACCTCCATGCTTTATTGATAATTTGGGTATAATTATCTCAGTTGGGAGAAAATTTCAGAATCTGAAAGCATTGCTTCATTGCTTCCAATCAGTATTTGAGAAATCCAAAGCCATTCTGATTTCTGATCTTTTATGTTTGATATATTTATTTTTCTTTGTGAAATCTTCATCTTGTCCCTACTGTTCTGAAAGTTTTCAATACTGTGGTTTGGTGTGGATCTGTTTTCATATGGCATTAGCAAGCATTTTCAATCAAGAAACTCATGTCCTTTAGTCATGGGAAATTTTCTTTAATTATTTCATTGCTGAGTATTCCCCCACCATCCCTCCCCACCCCTGAAAGTCCATTATTAAGATATGGTACCTCCTAGACTGGTATACTAATTACAAATTTTTTTGCCTTATTTCTGAGTATTTTATTTTCTTGGTCTATTTTTGGGGGGAGATTTTCCCAATTTTATATCCATTTATTTTTCTGGAATTTTCATTTCTGCTGTCATATTTAGAATTTTTTAAAGATTTTATTTTTAGGTAATCTCTACACCCAACATGGGCTGAAACCTACAATCCTGAAATCAAGAGCCGCATACTCCACTGACTGAGATAGCCAGGCACCCCTAGAAAATTTTTAATAGTTCTTATTTTTCTCTGAATTTTCCATTAGAAATAACATTCTGTTGTTGTTTTGTGGGTGCAGTATCTTTTCTTGTCTCTCTAAGGATATTCCTGTTAATTTTCAAAACTTCTCTCCTTGCACAAAACTATTTCCTCTAAGTTGATTGTTACCTGTTTCTTACTTTTTCCTATTTAGTTATTTATATTTAAGTATAGTTGACACACAAAGTTACATTAGTTTCAGGTGTACAACATACAACAGCTCTATATGCGATGCTATGCTCACTGCAAGTATAATTACCGTCTGTCACCATACAATGCTATTACAATACCACTGACTATATTTTCTATCCTGTACCTTCTATCTCTCTGACTTATTCTTTCCATAAGTGGAGGCCTGTATCTCCGACTCTCCTTCACCCATTTTGCCCAACTCCTCTGGCAACCATCAGTTTGTTTTCTGTACTTATGGGTCTATTTCTGCTTTTTGTTTTGTTTTTTAGATTACACATGTAAGTGAAATCATTTGGTATTTGTCTTTCTCTAACTGACTTGTTTCACTTAGCATACATAATACTTTCTAGGTCCACCCATGTTGTTGCAAATGGCAAGATCTCATTCTTTTTTTATGGCTGAGTAATATTCCATTGTCTATATACACCACCTCTTCCTTATCTGTCCATCTATAGATGGACACTTGGGCTGCTTGCTTATCTTGGCTATTGTAAGTAATGCTGCAATAAACATAGGGGTGTATATATATTTTTGAACTACTGTTTTCCTTTTCTTTGGGTAAATATCCAGTAGTGGAATTACTAGATCATATGATATTTCTATTGTTAATTTTTTGAGGAGCTTCCATACTGTTTTCCACAGTGGCTGTACCAATTTACATTCCTGGTTTGTTTGGTTTTTTAAATTTTTGGTCTCTATATTTTCAGGTTCAAAGATTTCCTCCAGTGACAGGCAATCCTTGGTTGTCTACCCCTATTGAAGAGTGAAAAACTAATAGTGATGGGAAATTTCAAGTACTTACGTGGGGTGTGTTCACCATTGTTGACCATAGGGTGATCTGGCTGGTCCACTTATTTGTAGAATATTTGATGTCAATATCTGAAGATGTTTCTTCTTGCCCTGGGCATATTCTCCAGAGAAGAGTCTTCCAATCTCCTCCCAGGATCTCAGGATCCAATGTGCACTTATTTATTTAATCTACCTATTTTTAATATAGTACCCCTACCCTCCACTTTGCCTACTTTCTTTCAGTTCAAGACAGTCTGCTTTATTCTCTCCAGAGAATAAACCTCAAGTTTTTGCCTGGGATGTGGGACAGGTAGTTTAATAGCTTTGTAGAGTGAGGGAGAGGATTTTATTTTTTTATTTTTTTTAAATATCTTTTCTTTCTTTTTTTTAAAGATTTTATTTATTTATTTGAGACAGAATGAGAGAGAGAGAGAGAGCACATGAGAGGGGGGAGGGTCAGAGGGAGAAGCAGACTCCCCGCTGAGCAGGGAGCTCGATGCGGGACTCGATCCCGGGACTCCAGGATCATGACCTGAGCTGAAGGCAGTCGCTTAACCAACTGAGCCACCCAGGCGCCCGAGGGAGAGGATTTTAGTGCCGGGTTTCTTTTTTAACAGATTTCCAAACAATCCACTGTATTTAAAATACTCCCCCATGGGGCACCTGCCTGGCTAAGTAGATAGAACATGTGACTCAATCTTGGGGTTGTGTATTCAAGCCCCACATTGGGTGCAGAGTTTACTTTTTTCTTTAAGGTTTTATTTATGTATTTGAAAGAGAGAGCAAGCCGGGGGGGCAGGGAGCAGAGGGAGAAGGAGAGAAGCTCAAGCAGACTCCACACTGAGTGCAGAGCCTGATGTGGGGCTCAATCTCACGATCCTGAGATCATGACCTGAGCCAAAACCAAGAGTTGGACACTTAATTGACTGAGCCACCCAGGTGCCCCTGTAGAGCTAAGTTTAAAAACAAGCAAGCAAACAAACAAATAAATAAATAAACTGTGACTCTTACATAAAAAAAAAAAAAACATAAAGTACTCCCCCATGTTCACTCCCACTTTCACAGGTTACTGATGCAGCCAATTCCTGAGATCTTTCGAAACCTCAAGTATAAATCATGTTGGTTTTGGGGTTTCCCCTCTATTGGCTCAGGACTCACTATTTTTGAAGTCTCTGAATTCTTTATTTCTCTGCTTTAAAAATTCTGACATTTTGCTCTTTTCTTCTTCTCTCAGTGTCTTCATCCTTTTGGATGTATTTGTTCTTAAAATATTATTTGAATGATCTTCAGGAGGAAGGAAATGTGGTGGTTATGTCCCAGCTCCATCTATACCTTGAACCTTAAACTCTTGGCTGTTGGCTTAGTCTTTTCATTCTTTATGCATTCTGATTTTCATTTTTCAGACCCACTTGGAATACAAGGATTTTTGTTTCTTTTTGCACTTATTTCTTAGGATAGTTGATTTCAGAACCCAGCCACTATGCTGTGAGGAAGCCACTCCAACAAGAGGCCAACATGGAAAGGACCCAACAATTAGGGACAAATTGCCAGCCTTGTAAATGAGTCTTTTTGGAAGTGGGTCCTTTAGCCTCAGATGGGCTACTTCAGCTGTGTCGACACCCCCCTGCCAGACATCCCCAATGAACACTGCCAAACTACAGATTCATGAAGAGCAAGTATCTGTTGGTATTGTTTTAAGCTACTGCAGCTCAAGTGCATCGTCACACAGCAGTAACTGGCTGGAAGAGCGCTCCCAGCCGAGAAGTTTTGTGAACACCACTCTCTGATCCTCTAGCCCTCAATCCAGAGGCAGGTACATAGTGCCTTGTGCAGTAATCCAGTGAGTGGTTCAGCTGCTGGCCACCAGGGCTGGATCCCTCCTCTTCGAAGCCTGTAATTCTCCATCAACAGTGTAATCTCAGGTGGCATTGGCAGCAGAGTGGGGTCTATCCCACACCTGCTTTTAAGCAGTGTACTCGCTCCAGCCCTTCCTCTCATGTACAACACTTCAAGCCCCTACTATGCACAGTTCTGAGACCCTCAGATGCTGTCCCTCTGCTTCCAGACCTGGAGTCCTGCAGCTTCAGCAGCTTCAGTCCCCTTCCCTGTTTTGTAAGTCAAACCCAGGAGGAGAGGATTTGGGGGACTGGATTTTTCTTAAACAGAGTTTCAATGGTCTTTATTTAACTACTCCCCCGTTTCTACATGTTACTTGGAAACCTGCTGAAAAGAAATGTTTATCTTGATTTTGAGCTCAGCTATGACTTTAATTTGTTTCTTATATCTTATGCATATTGTTAGGTGTTTGGAGCAGAGGGTTTTTGTTTGTTTGTGTTTGTTTTGATCCTACTGTCCATCTTGACCTAAGGTCCTAGGTTTGATTTTTTTTAAGATTTTATTGTTTTATTTGACAGAGAGAGACACGAGAGAGGGAGAGAGCACAAGCAGGGGGAGCGGCAGGCAGAGGCAGAGGGAGAAGCAAGCTCCCCGCTGAGCAAGGAGCCCGATGAGGGACTCGATCCCAGGACCCTGGGATCATGACCTGAGCCGAAGGCAGACGCTTAACCCACTGAGCCACGCAGGTGCCCGCTAGGTTTGATTTTTAAGGAAGTAATTTCCTTTCTTCATTTGATGGCAGTGTTCTCAGTCCTCTTCACAGACAAACCTATCCTCCCCTCCGTCCCTGGAGTGTCCGAGCAGAAACTGCGCTGCTTTCCGCCCAAGGCTCTCTCCATCCGACCTTGTCACGCCAAGCCTCTCTGAGGATGGTCTTGCATCTTCATGCTCTTTCTCTCTGTCGGCTCCACTCTTCCATCCCACGAAGAAACTTCCCTGAAGTCAGCTTGCCCCCACATCACTGTATCGTAGTCTTCCTCTCCTTGCCTGCTAAATTTCTCAAGGTGCCTCAGTATTGTCACCATTCATCAGCTCCTACCCTTGTGTAATCTGCTTTGCACTGTCCCATTTGTTCCTGCTGCACGGGACGTACCCCAAACAGAGTGGCTTAAAACAGCCATCATTTTATTTTGTTTACAATTTTGTGAGTCAGCAGTTTGAGGAGGGCTTGGCTGTGCAGTTCTTCCCTGGGTCTTCCACAGTTGCAGGCAGGTGTTGGCTAGGGCTGAAGGCTCGATTGGGCTGGCATCCAGAACGGCTCACTCACATGGCCGGCAGTTGCTGCTGGCTGTTGTCTGAAAGCTCACTGGGTCTGTCTACTGGAATACTTCATATGGTCTTTCCAGCATGGCAGGCTCAGGAGAGTCATAGTAGCCAGCTTCCCCCAGAGTGAGTGTTGCCAGAGGTCCAGGCAGATGCTACATGGCCTTTTCCTGTAGCACCAGAAGTCCCACAGCATCACTTACAGTGTCCTGTACTGGCTAAAGCATCATCAGCCTGCCCAGATCCAAGGGGAGGGGACATAGGCTCCACTTCTCAATGAGAAGAGTGTCAAAGAATTTTGGGACCATGTTTTAAAACTGCCACAGTTCACCTTCTGGTCATAGATTATTTACATTTTTTCTACATGCAAAATACTCATTCTCTCCCATTATAGCATCAGGGTCTGTGTCAGAAGCTTGTCATTGAAATCAGGTCCCCAAGCAGAAGAGGCTTTTTGAATGAGGTTCCTTGAGTATAGTTCCTCTCAATCTGAAGATCTGTGATTTGCTTCCCATTCACCTAAAGTGTCAAGCATGGGATAACTGTATAGATACTACTATCAGAAAAAAGGAGGGGGGTGCCTGGGTGGCTCAGTCAGTCAGGCATCGAACTCCTGATTTGGCTCAGGTCATGATCTCAAGGTTGTGAGACTGGGCCCTGTGTGGGGCTCCACTCTGAGCATGGAGCCTGCTTAGGATTCTTTCTCTTCTCTGTCCCTCTGCCCTGATCACACTCTCTTGCTTGCGCTCTCTCTCTCTAAAAAAAAAAAAAAAAATAGAAACAAAGGAAAATAGGAGTCACACATTAGTCACTGGGCTAAAAAAAAAAAAAAAGAAACAAACAAAGAGAATGGGAGTCACACATTAGTCCCTAGGATGTAGCCATTCTGAAATCCATCTGAGTACGTTTTTAGTCCCCTAATTAGAACTCAGTCCTACTTTCTGGAAGTTATTCCTGGGGCTTTGGCTGGCTTTTTGGATTCCTGGTTCCTTTTTCCATTAAAAAATGGCCCATGTTTGGGGCGCTTGCATGGCTTAGTCGGCTAAGTAAGCGTCTGACTCTTGATTTCAGCTCAGGTCATGATCTTAGGGCTGTGAGATTGAGCCCTGTGTTGGGCTCTGTGCTGGGTGTGGAGCCTGCTTAAGATTCTCTCTCTCCCTCTGCCCCTCCCCCATTCCCTATCTAAAAAAAGAATGACCAAAAAGTTTGTGGAGGGGATGTCTAAAGGCCTCTTTTCTTTTTTTTTCTTTAAAATTTAAATCCAGTTAATTAACATATGATGTATTATTAGTTTCAGAGGTAGAGGTCAGTGATTCATCAGTCTTATTTAATACCCAGTGCTCATTACATCACATGCCCTCCTTAATTTCCATTACCCAGTTACTCCATCCCCCACCCCCTTCCCCTCCAGCAACCCTGTTTGTTTTCTATGATTAAGAGTCTTTTAAGGTTGTCTCCCTCTCTGATTTCATCTTGTTTTATTTTTTCCTCTCTTCCCCTATAATCCTGTTTTGATTCTTAAATTCCACATATGAGTGAGATAATATGATAATTGTCTTTCTCTGACAGATTTATTTCACTTAGCATAATACCCTCTAGTTCCATCCATGTCATTACAAATGGCAAGATTTCATTTTTTGATGGCTGAGTAATATTCCATTGTATATATACCACATCTTCTTTATCCATTCATCTGTCGATGGACATCTGGGCTCTTTCCATAGTTTGGCTATTGTGGACATTGCTGTTATAAACCTTGGGGTGCAGGTGCCACTTCAGATCCATACAATTGTATCTTTGGGGTAAACCCCTAATAGTGCACTTGCTGGGTTGTAGGGTAGCTCTTTAAGTTTTTGAGGAACTTCCATACTGTTTTCCAGAGTGGCTGCACCAGCTTGCATTCCCACCAACAGTGTAGGAAGGTTCCCCTTTCTCCGCATCCTTGCCAGCATCTGTCATTTCCTGAGTGGTTAATTTTAGCCATTCTGACTGGTGTGAGGTGGTATCTCATTGTGGTAAAAGCCTCTTTTTTTTGTACTGTCTCTGTCCCTTTAAGTCAAAGCTGATACAGTTCCTTTAAAAACTTCATGAGGGGGCGCCTGAGTGGCTCAGTTGGTTAAGTGTCTACGTTTGGCTCCAGTCATGATCCCAGCGTCCTGGGATCAAGCCCCACATTGGGCTCCTTGCTCAGCAGAGAGTCTGCTTCTCCCTCTCCCTCTGCCTGTCGTTCCCCCTGCTTGTGCTCTCTCTCTCTTTCTCTCCCTGTCAAATAAATAAAAATCTTTTTAAAAAATTAAAAAACTTCATGAGAGCCCTGTGTATCAGTTTGTAATCCACTGCATTAGAGAAAAGCCATGCCCCCAAATCTCTTCAAGATAAGTCCTCTCTACCTTGGGCTATCTTAAGTTTTCTGAGTGAGATACTGCCCTTATGATTCTTAAAAGCTCTATTGTTTAAAAATGATGGTCTGCCAGGCAAAACCTTAAGATCCTTAATAGATTCTATCGTAAAGGGTCAATGAAGGCACCATTTAAAAACTTTGAGGTCTTAACAAAGCGTGCTCTAGTTACACACTTGGTCTCATTTTTACCCTGAGATGTTTTCTTGTCAGTGCCCTGGGTTTGATATTCTCTGTGAGGTCCTTTCTTACTTTGAAAATCTTCTGGTAGGAGATATGGAGGTGAGAACTAGTTTTATTTTTGAACCAGCAAGTTCTGGTTCTTTTATATTTTCTGTAAATTCTGCTTGAAAATGGAATAATTCCTTTTTGTCTTTTAGATCATCTTTCTCTGTCTAGACCTTATGATATATAGTTAATATAAACCAGTTGTCACTTTTGACATTCTGCCTGGAAATCTCCTTAGCCAGATTCATCAGTTCATCAGACGTGTTTTTGATTTTCCACATTACCACAGGTGAAAGTTCACTAAACCTTCTGCCGTTGTTATTACAAGGGTCTGCTTTCCTTTTGTTTCCAATAACATTTCCCTCATTTTCCTTTAAGCCATCACTGACAACTTCCTTAAGTTCCATCAGACTTTCACTAGATCTCCTCAAGTCCTCTGCACATCACATGGCTCCAGTCCCAAAGCCAATACCACCTGCCTAAAGTACTTCACTTCCAGTGCCAAAATCCGTTTGTCATTATTGCTGTGTAACAAATTACCCCCAAACCTAGCAACTTAAAACACCAACCATTTAACTCTACACATGATTCTTTGGAATGAGAATTTGGGAGGGGCTGGGTGGGCAGCTCTTGCTTAGGGTCTCTAATGTAGCTGCAGTCAGATACCTGCTGGGGCTACCATCATCCAAAGGCTTGACAGGGCTGGATGTCCACAGTGACTGACTCATGTGGCTGGTGGTAGATACTGGCTGTCAGGTAGAGGTTCACCTTGCCTGTTACCTGGGGCACCCTCTCATGGCCCTCCAGCACAGCAGCCTCAGCCTAGTTGGATTTCCACATGGGGTCTGGTTTCACCCAAAGTGAGCACCCCAAGGAAACCAGCCTCAATTTGCATGACATTTTCCAATCTAGTTTCAGAAGCCATGCAGTAGCTCTTCTGTTATACTCTATTCATCAGAGCAGTCATAAGCCAGCCCAGGATCAAGGGAAAGAGGCATAGATACCACCTATCATGGGAAAGGTGTAAAAAAATGGGAGGGGGCATGTTTGAAAAATTGCCACACCATCCTATTGAGACTTTGTTCAAATGTTAGCAATAACTTTCTAATTAATAAATCCAGCAACCTCTTCATAGTCCTCATCCCACTAAACTATGGCACTTGCAACTTTCTCGAAATTTACATCTCTCTCTTGGGGTATTTCCACAGTTACCTTCTCACAGTTCTCATAACTTCTTTGAATTCCACTCCTTCCCCATAAGATTGTCTCCTTTCTCTTGCCCCTTAGATGCAGGCTCTATCCTTAGCTGGCATCTCCTGCCACTCAGGTAGCTCCCCTCAGCATTGGAGGTGTATTTTTGTCTGCTCAGTACTTCTTTCTTTGAGGAGAGATGAAGCCTTTCCATCCTAGGGCTGAACACCTGTGTCAGTTAAGTCTTTAATAGAAACAGAATTCCATTCACACAGATCGCCTGAGGAGATTTTAAAGAAGGGAGAGGTGTTGGCAGAGCTAAGAGAACCAACAGCAGGAAGCCACTCTCATCCCTCATTCTGAAGGGGAAAGAGGAAGAAATATTGTTACCAGCACCCAGTGAGAGCTCCAGTTTCATAGAATCAGTGCTCAACAGTAGCTATAGAGAGACGTATCTGCTGACAGTTTGCAACCCAAAGCAAGGAGGGAGCAGGGACGAAATACCCTAACCTTTCTCTTCAGTTCTATGGATGCCTCCCAGTGCCTCCTACTGGCCACGCCCAGCTGGGAGCCAGCTGGCAAGGGCATCTGGGTGAGGCAGTCATTGCAGTCAGCATCTGCTGCACTGAACAGGACAGGTGAGGATAGAGGACTGATATGGAGGATGGCAGATGGAGAATAACCACTAGCACATTTGACTTGGGTTTGGCCAAGGAGAGTACCCTATCCTCTTTGCCACTATGGTTGGTTAAGTGTTGGGCATGTGATCTAAACTCAGAAACTCAGATTCAAATAGAATCGTCCCTGTGTCTTTTCCTCATGTTCTCAGGGTTTCTGGGACAAGAGCTCTAAGGGCCATGGAAGCCTGGGGCTGTCAGGGAACAACTTGTTGACAGATGGCTGGAATCCATATGTGAGTCAAGACAAACGAAGCAAGCTGAGCTCAAAGGGGGGTAAAGAGAAACAGAATTATTGTAGGAAGGGCACATAGCATTCTCAATTTCTGTGCATGTGTTGAACTTATTACTTGCTCAATCAAGGAGAACTGCATTGCACTCTCTGGGAACCAGGCAAGCACTATTCTTGTAGACAGTTGTGAAAAGCTTGGATTTCAGGGCTGCGCTGACTTGTGCAGTGAATTGTTGCTGATTTTCAGAAGTGGGGTGTGGTGCTGAAGTGAGACTCTCACTGAAGGGTGGGGATGGCTTTAGAACTTGTGTGGTCACTTATTCATGACTTGGAACGAGGGCTAAATAACAATCTCTTTTTTTCTTTCTTGAACTTACAGAATAAGAACTTTTCCCCTCAGAATCCTGAGGATGTTTTGAATCCTTAAATTCAGACACACCTGTGACTTGGACTTCACTGTAATTTATTCTAATAGATTTCTCTTCCCCTTTTATTTTTTTCCCCTTTTATTTTTTAAAAAGCAGGTTGAGTAGTTTCTGCTTCTTTCAGCCTGAAGACCAGTCTATCACCCATTCTCATGGCTTAAACATCCCTTCTGAAATGATCACCCCAAATCTACATTTTTTAAAAAGATTTATTTATTTATTTATTTGAGCGAGAAAGAGAGAGTGGGGGGCTGGTAGGGGCAAAGGGAGAGGGTGAGAGAAACTCAAGCAGACTCCATGCTGAGTGAAGAGCCCAATGCAGGGCTCCATCTCATGACTGAGATCATTACCTGAGCCAAAACCAAGAATCGGATGACTAACTGACCGCATCACCCAGGCTCCCCCCAAATCTACGTTTTTTTCAATTTAAATTGAATTAATTAACATATAGTATATTATTAGTTTCAGAGGTGGACTTCAGTGATTCATTGTTTTATATAGCACCCAGTGCTATTTATATCATGTGCCCTCCTAAATGCCCATCACCCAGTTACCCCATCCCCCCCACCCACCTCCCCTCATGCAACCCTCAGTTTGTTTCCTATAGTTAAGAGTCTCTTATGGTTTGTCTCCCTCTCTGATTTCTTCTAGTTTTATTTTTCCTTCCCTTCCTCTACATTCCTCTGTTTTGTTTCTTAAATTTTACATATGAGTGAAATCATATGATAATTGTCTTTCTCTGATTGACTTGTTTCACTTAGCATAATACCTTCTAGTTCCGTCCAAGTCTTGCAAATGGCAGGATTTCATTTTTTTGATGGCTGAGTACTGTTCCATTGTATATATTGAATCTACATTTTAAATACTACCTTGTCTCTTGAGCTCTCTTGACATGTCTTCAATTTTCTGCTCTAAACATCTCTATTTGGGTATTTCTTGCATTTCCAGCTGGACAATGCAAGTTTGAATTTATTTTCCTTCCCCCAAACCTTCCTTTTCCTTCTAGAGTCTGTATTTTAGCTAATCCAGTCATCCAGACTACTGATCTCAGAGCTGTCGTTGACTTCCCTCTCTCCCTCTCCTCCTGCCTACCTCCATCCGGCCAATCATTAAATCCTATTGATGTTGTTTGATTTTTTTAACCTTAAAACTTTATAGTGGATAGATAATATACTCATACTGTTGAAATTCTTATGTAAAGCTTGAAAGTTTTCTTTCTGCCCTGTTCCTTGTGCTTGTAGGTCCCCATCCAGGAGATAGCCCATGCTATCAGTTTCTTGTAAAGTCTTTCAGAGATAATATGAATATACATATAAATATTCTTTTTCTCCTTTTCATATGACTAGTGCTATACACATTGTGTACCTTGCTCTTTGCACTTAGCAACGCATTTTGGAGATCATTCCTTATTAGTACTTTTAAAAAAAATGTGTAGTATTCTGTGGTATGGATGCACTTACATTTACTAACGAATCCCCTGATGACAGGCAAATTCTATGGATTTTACTCTGGTAGGCTGAGTTGTGCTGAATCTGACTCAGGGTAATGGAATTGCCTGTGGTTACTCAACAATAAGAGGGAAGAATCCAGTACCTGGTCTACGGCCATCACCATCACTCCAAAGGACACTGAGGGGTCCACAGCAGATGGGTACAAAAGCCAGGGTCCTGGACTAAGGGACCCTTTCCTAGACAGGGCCTAGAAACTTCTAGGCAAAAATCATTTTTTTAAGATTTTATTTATTTATTTATTTATTTATTTATTCATTCATTCATTCATTCATTCATTCATTCATGAGAGAGAGAGAGAGAGGCAGAGGGAGAAGCAAGTTCCCTAAGGAGCCCGGAGCCCGATGCAGGACTCGATCCTAGTATCTCAGGATCATGACCTGAGCCGAAGGCAGACGCTCAACCATCTGAGCCACCCAGGCCCCCCCAAAATCATTTTGTAATGAGATTTCCCTTGAGTTTCAGACTATCTTCTGAATTAGTGGAAGCCTGTTGGCCTCCTGTAATGCTGGATCCCTGGCTGAAATGTGGCAGTTTGAATTTGCATCCCACTGCTGTGTTTAAAATGTGTGTAAGTGGGTGACTGGCTTTAAAGCAATGTGCTTTTTTTTTTTTTTTTTTTTTTTTTTTTTGAGCAGTGTGCTCAAACTCATGACCCTGAGATCAAGACCTGAGCTGAGATCAAAAATCGGTCGTGGAAGTCTGGTAGGGAGAAGTAATTAATCCTTACCCCCTTCTTTGGCTTGGATTTCAGTTCTTCTCTTTCCACTTGGGTCTGGGGAAGAATAAGAAGTAGCATTAAAGCTTTCTTTGTCCCTATTATAAAATCTGTTCATTTAGAGGGCAAAGAAGCTGCTTTGCCCTACAGTTAGTCCCAATTGGATTAGTACAGGTGAGCAGTATCTTATCTTATTTTCTACCATGCATCAAAATGTTGGTGTGTTATGCCAGTTCTCTCTCTTTTTTTAAAAGATTTATTTATTTATTAGAGAGAGAGAGCGAGCAGGGGGTAGGGACAGAGGGTGAGGAAGAGAGAATCTTAAGCAGACTCCATGCTGAGTGCAGAGCCCAACGTGGGGCTCTATCTCACAATTCTGATATCATGACCTGAGCTGAAACCAAGAGTCAGATGCTTAATCAGCTGTGCCACGCAGGCACCACATGTCGGTTCTCTTGTCTGTAAAATGAGTGGTTGGGTTCATTTTCTGGCCTGACTCCTCGTAGCCATAGGAGCTGAGGCTCTCAGGGGCCCTAATGGTCAAGGAAGCTTCCTACAATGAGATTCAGCTTCCCAGGCACTTACCATAAGCCAAACACTGGGCTGGCCACTGAGGAGTTGCAGATGGGTAACAGGACACAGTCTGTGCTTGTAGGGAATTGGCATGGCACTGGGAGAGTAGACAGAGGGTCTTGGATATTATCAAGTGTGCTCCATATAGACAGGCACAGGAGCTGGGAGTCGGGGTTGCTCAGCCCAGCCTGGAGCAGCATAGTGAAGCTTCCATCAGAGCCAAGAAGAAAGTCCATGATTTGGCAAGATGAAGACAGGGAGAAGGGGTGGAAGGAGAGCTAGGGGGGCACAGGCATTTAAGTGTACAACAGAGAGGGAGTGTTCTGTGAGCTGTGGGCAGCCTGGGAGCTGGGGGCTGGCATGGTGGGCTCCATGGTGGGCTCCTCTTGTTGCTGAAGGGGAGTCAGGGAAGTGCCACGGTCGCATTTGGCTCTGAGATTTTGTTCTCTGGTAATAGTGAGAGAGGCAGGGGCTGGAGGATACAGCGGGAGGGACAGAAGTAACCACAGGAAGACTACTTAGAGGTGAGGCTATCGTAATGGTTCAGAGGCCTGAACTAGGGAAGAAAGAGCAGAGAAGGTGGGGTCCAATTGACAGGACTTAGTTTTCTGTTGGGTGTTCAGGGCAAGGCACCTTCGGTGTCCACTAGGATGTGGCAAGAAGCCCGTCCCCTAAAGGCCACCTGCAGTATGGCCCTGTCACTGCTCTGCAGGGGTCGGGGATGATTAGAATCAAAGGGGTAGTAGCATATGCTGACTCAGGTTGTCTCTGGGCTCTATATTTTTCCTTTTTTCCTTGGTGGAGTTCAAGTTTGTTGGTCTTTGTACCAAAGTACAAAATCCTGTCTACTCAAATGGTGGCCTAGAGCTGATTATGAACTTATTGGAGATGGTCTGTTACCATCATCATTATTTATTGTTATTTTTTTTGCCATAATTTTAGCCCAAAGATAGGGGCTTAAGGGCCATAGTGGGGCCTCTATTTTCTATTGGGATATTTTCCAGCATTTTCGTTCAGTTTTCTTCTTGTGTAGATGCTGGCATTAGAGATCAAGAAACATATTAGTGATAAATAGTTTTTATTTCAGTGGTAGTTAAACCTTCTATGAGACAATCAACTTCCCTTCCTTCCTCCATCCCTCTCATAAGAGTAATGTCAAAATGAGTAAACAACATCCCTTTCCCTTAAAGAAACTGTGGTTCAGCAGAGGGAACAGCAGGGAACATGGATGGCACAAGAGAGTAAATAAGAAGGTGGCAGAGTGGGAGGGGCCTTGGGAAGGAGTTTCCAGCCTCAAAGCTCCATCTAGAACAGGGATGGCAGTTACAGGGCCTGTAGCTTTCAAAACTAAAGAGACACAGGGAAACCACAGTTCCCGTGCCCCTCAAAACCCCATTCCAGGAAGTGGTCAGGGCTGAAGCTCAACCCAGAGCAGACTCAACAGATATCTGTGTGTCGTTCATCAAAAGATGCATACAAGGGGCACCTGGCTGCCTCATTCAGTACAGCGGGTAACTCTTGATCTCGGGATTGTAAATTCAAGCCTCACATTGGGTGTAGAGATTACTTAAAAATAAAATCTTAAAAAAAATGCATCAAGGTGGTTCATAGCTGCATTATTTGCAACAGCACCAAAGTGGAAACTACCCAAGTATTCATCAACAGTAGAATAGATGAATAATCCCTGGTATACTCAAATAGAGTACTTGACAGGTGGATGGATGGACAAACTGCAGTTATGTGCAAAGCTATGGATAAACTTCACAAAGATGATGCAGAGCAAAAGAAGCTAAAGACAAAGCATACAAACCATGATTCCATTTATATGAAGTTCAGAAACAGGCAAAGGTGTTTTATATTGTTCAGGGATAGGATTGTGGGTGTGAAAATCATGCCCTACATCTTGTAGTCAATTGCAGACCCAAGGGACAGAGACAGACTTGACCTTACATGGACTTGACCTTGCACATGGGCACTGCTCTGCTACTCCAGTGGGAGGAAGAGAGGTTTTCCTCATCTCCATGGACAACAGCTCAGCCAGTAAAGACCCATCACACTTCCAACTCCCAGTTTATTCCAGTGGACTTTTAGTTTATAAGAACCTTCCCAATTTACACCTTTTTTCCTTAAAGAGGCGTGCCTCTCCTTTGTTCCCCAGACTTGCCTGTGCTTTTGCTGTAGCTTATTTGCGTTGTATTGCAATTCTCTTTTATTCCTGAATAAGCCCATTTCTTGCTGGTAAAATAACTGGCAGTTTTTATTTTTAAGGTTAACCATGGATTACCTTTGGTGGGGGAAGGGAGTTGTGGCTGAAACAGTCGTTTCTGTGGGTGCTCATCATGTTGTGTTTCTTGATCTGGTTGCTGGTTTCATGAATATGGACATTGAGCTTGTGAGCTGTGTACTTCTCTATGTGTACACTGTACTTGAATAAAACATTTAGGCCATGTGTGGAGAGTCACCCCTAAGCCTGGAACATTCCTCTTACAGCTTCATCCCAGGCTCCAGAAACAAAAACCACTCCCTCCCTCTTCTGCAATGAAAGGATCTTAGGGCCAGGCCAGGGAGTGAGGCCTCCAGGAGCATTGGTTTCTGGGGTTGGCAAGTGGAGCGATTGCCTCGTTCACCACTTAGTTCAGCCCAGAGCCGGGCACAAGGTGATGTTCAGTGAATCCCTCTGGAAGGCAGGGAGGGAGGAAGGCAAGGAGGGAGGAAAGGCAGTTGGGTTGCAGCAGAGGGAGCTGAGCACAGATTCTCTGTCTTATAAATAGCCTTTGGGGGGAGGGGGCGCCTGGGTGGCTCAGTCGGTTAAGTGTCTGCCTTCGGCTCAGGTCATGGTCCCAGGGTCCTGGGATCGAGCCCCACATCAGGCTCCCTGCTCAGCAGGACGTCTCCTTGTCCCTCTCCCTCCGCCCCTCGCCCCGCTCCTGCTCTCTCATGGGCACGCTCTCTCTCTTTCTCTCTCTCAAATAAATAAATAAAGTCTTAAAGAAAATAGCCTTTGGGCTTTGTCCAGTTCAAGCAGAGGTATTTGACCATTTATGATGTACCTCAGTCAGTGAGGATTAGCACACAGAGGTCTATCCTGGAGGCAAACTCGTAGCATTTCTATTTGTCCTGTATGAGACAGAAAAAGTCATTCATGTACTCATTCCTAAAGCTTCGGCTGAATCTTTACTGTGTGCCCTAAAGGCATGGCCATTGCTCTGCAGGAGTGTGCAGGGCGGCTGGAGGCAGGCAGGCTGCATTCGTGCCTACGTGACCAGCTGCCAGCCGCGGTCAGAACAGAGACTGCACTGAGGAAAGGTCACTTTGAGGCAGAGGTAGGTGTGGTGAAGGGACAGGGCGGATGAAAGGAGGGTGCAGATTGAGGGGAGTCCAGGGTCCTCCCCAAGGATAGTACTTGGAAACACACGCAGGACTTGACTGGAGAGAAAACAAAAGGAGAAAAGGCACCCCTGCTTGTTTTTGCTGACGTAGAGATGATCGAAGTGGGGGTAACCAGCCTTCTTAAATTGTCATTTCTGGGGCACCTGGCTGGCTCGGTCGGTAGAGCATATGACTCTTCATCTTGGGGTCATGAGTTTAAGCCCCATGTTGGGCACAGAACTTAGTTTAAAAGAATTGTCATTTCTTTTAGCCCCTACAACGGCACCCTACCTACCACATGCTTCTCCTGGTACATGCCCTTTTCCTATGTGCCTGATTATACCTTTTTTCTTAAAGGCATATACACATTCTTGTGTCCTAGGGAGAATCTGGTTCAGTAGCCTCAAATATCAAGGCTGTAGTGTTAGTCTGACATGAGGGTGGAAGAAACAGGTGATCCCACGGAGTGCAATTCAAGGGACATGGGAAAAATCCAGGCCACCTAAAGACAGATCCCAGTGGAGCCTGAAATGCCACCATTCCCAACTCATTCTGTTGTGTTAGGAATTGTCCGTTCCCTCCTGTTTTCTATGTCAGTGACCCCGTCGAAGAGATGATGGCTGAACGGGACAGAGACTGTCAGAACTCTGCCAACAGGACCTGGATATATGAGAACAGTCCCTCAGGGAGTGCTGGATGAGGGGAGGGAGGTACCAGTGTTGGGTGGGAAGAGCAGAAGCTGAGGTCCAGTTTTGCTGAAGGACATCTCTGATCAGCCAGAACTTGGTGCCCCAGATGAGTGTCATAGGTTGCAGCAGTCGTTCTCAAAGTGGGGTCCCTGGATCAGCAGCATCAGCATCAGCCAGGAGCTTATAGATATGCACATCCTTGGATTCAAGCTCAGACCCACTCAATCAGAAAATGGTGAGTAGGGCCCAGCAATCTATGCTTGAATAAGCGCTCCAGGTGAATTTGGATACATGTCAAAGTTTGGAACCTCTAAGGAAAGAACCATTTTCTTGACTGAATCTTCCTTTCTCCCCAACATCCTCTCTCCTTGAGAAAGAGACCAAAACAAAATGGCGGTTGAATTACCATATAGTACACCTGAAACTAGTATAATGTTGCATGTTAATGACCTTGGGATTAAAGTAAAAACTTTTTTAAAAAAACTTATTATTTAAAAACTTAATAAATAAATTTATAAGAAAGAAATATATACTTACAACCTTCAAAAAAATACCTCAAAAATCCCCCCAAAAACCAAAATGGTGTTGCACTGAAGCTCATGAATTTGGGATATTTTTCTGGGGGTCTTTGTCCCTGCCCCAGTCTAACAAAACCCTTGTCACCCCAACACTGTTAGAGTCCAGGTTTTGAAAACACACTGAATTAGATGCATAATTCTGGCTCCGCCACTTACTGGCTGTGGGAACCTAAGCAAATTATTTAACCTCTCTAACCCTTGATTTTACCATCTGTAAAATGGGGCTCATAGTAGGATCTACCTGATAAGAGTTTTCCTGGTGATCCTTGTGCTATATTCCCATTTAGGGCTCAGTAGGTGGGTCTTTTGGTTGTCCATTGTGAAACACCCCCAAACTTGAAGAAATTGAACTGGATCTCAAAGAAATAAGCCTAGAAGCTTGTAATGGTGGCGTAAGTTGGGAGGTAGGGTAGGATACCAAATGGCAATACTGAACTGTATGTTTTCAGGTTCTGAAACATGAGTTACACTATCCTGTGACCCTAAAGAATATGTAAAGAACAGGGAAATATGAACCATGCAATGAAGCTTTTAAGACTGGTGAATTCCTTCTGCCCTGTCTGCCAGGGTGTATTGTCCAGCACTAGCCAGACTCACCAGTCTTGGTGGGTCACCAGCTTGCAGGACTTGTTCGCTGACTGACAAAACATACCTGGCTGGCAAGCTAACAAACAGCACTGCCCCTCATCCCCCACAGTTACCTACCCACAGAATGATTTATGGTCATTCGGTTTTCATTTATAAAACTGACAATATTCCAGGTGATAAATATTGATATATGTGAAATTCAGCAGCCACAGGATAAAAGCCACTGGCCCCGTGGCGACATCTGGCCGCCTTACAAAGACATCATCCGCTGCCCTTCACCCTATGGAATGCTGACTCTCATTAGGTATAATAAAGAGGGTTTAAGGTCCACAGGAATACGACAATAGGTTGAAACTCAACCAGTGGATTCCACACCTAGGGTAGATCTCAGGTAGAAACATTTGGAACCAAACTCATGAAGAAATACCCTGCAATGTGACCCTCCTACAGCACCATGTTTTTGCAACATGGCAGGAGGCCAGTAACTTCGATAATTGGGGACATATATGTGTTGACCATGAAGCAGGCAGGCATTTTCACTTATAGGTGGTCTACAAAAGCAGTGGCCCTGATTTCCTCACAGGAGAACATTCTCTGGGACAACAGTTACAGTGAGGGGATCAACATTGCCTTTTATCTGCAGATTTCAAAGTTCTTGACATGAGTCAGTGTTTCCTAATACCTGGCAGAAGGTGATAGTGTTCACTTCTCCAGACAGGGAGCCTGCAGCGCACACTGGGCAATGGCACCATGGGTCACAGAGTGACTAAGTGCTCACCTGTCCCTGAGTGTGTGTCCTGATTGTCCTCTGTCACTGGGGTGGTTGCCAGCATGGGGCAGGGAATACCAAGGGAGGAAAGCAGGGCCAGGAAGAAACAAAGCAGAGTTCTCTATGCCTTGGTTCCCAAACTTGGTGCTGTATCTGAATCACCTGTCAAGTATGTTAAAAATTCAGATTTCTGGTCAAACTGGTTTCGCTCTTGAAAAATTTTGATTCAGTGAGTCTGGGTTAAGGTGGGGACCAGAATTCTGTATGTTGACAAATTCCACAGGTGACTGTGATGCACAACCAAATTTAGCTCTTAAGGGTCAATAAATAAGGGACTCTGGAAGGAAACTTGGCGTGGAGGGCGTTGGGGGCCTCAGGGGTTGAGGATTTGTCTTCACAGCTGCCACCAGTGCACACAGAGTCCCCGGGTGCTTCACTCCCTCTCTACTTCGCTGAGGGGGTTGCATCTGAACCCCATTTTCCTCAGCACAGGGGTTCTTAACTTTTTTGCTCCTTTGAGAAGCTGATTTTTAAAAATTTCCCTGAAAAACATTCACATACTGCACAATTTAGGCTGTGATTTCAGGGGTGTCTGTAGGAGGCAGATTAAGCACCAGGGAGGCAGACCACAATATTCAAACAACCCCAAACTAATAGAATCTAAAAAAAAATTAAAAATAATGTGCTGGTCTCTTTTGATCCTACTATACATAGTGCTTCTCAAGGCTGCATGGCCATTTCCAGTATTTGAGGTTCCTAGTGTATTAAAGAATTCAGAAATGCTACATAGGGTTTACCTTGGACAGGTCTCATTGGCACTCACTACTGAGTTCTACCTTCTCATAGCATTGCCTTTCTGACCACAGAGCCTGGAAAGCTGAAAACCCGATCTTCTGTGCCCCCTTGCAGCTGACCATAAATCAGGTTACACTCCACACACACATGCACGTGACGTGGAAGATGGAGGTGAGTGGAGGTCCTCCTGGGCTGCTCCTGGAGACTCTCTGTAGGCAGGTGAGGCGGCTACCAGGGCACTGTTGTCGGTGTCCAGCCACCCATGTGTTGGGGCTTGGGAGGCGTCTACAGCTCCTACATTCAGGGTCTCGGTTATGGTGGTGTGTTCTAGAACTTGCAAAATCACTGGATGGATTAGAGGAGTGGGCTCTAGGCATCCAAGAATGACTCCCAGAACTCCCTAAACATGTAGGCCTTCCAGGGAAGCTCAGTGAGGCAAAGAAGCAGGATTGTTGAGCTCATAGCTACCACCCAGGGATGAGAAAGCTGTTGGTAAACACCATGAAGCTGGGGACTGGACATAGATCCCTGTGGACGAGCTTTTATCACATTTCTAGCACGCTGGCACAACACGTTATGGGAAATCCTTATACACCTGTGCATTTATGTGAGTGTATCTTCAGGTGTTGAGCTTCTGGATCAAAGGGTATGTATACCTTGATGGATATCATAATTTATTCTCCAAAAATGTTTTATTTATTCACATTGCTGCCAACATTTTACCTCACCTTTGTTAGCCGAGTAAAAAAACCCAGGCATGACTTTGAAAATATCCACCAGCATGGTAAATAACACCGATGTGCTTTCTGATCAGTGAAAGCAGAAGCTCAGCCAAGCAGGACAGACACACACTGTCAGTTGGAGATCAGTCGGATGGATAATTATGTGTTGAGTATTAGCTCTAGTGTCACCAGTCTTTTTAATCTTTAGCAATATGCAAGGAGAAAAATGGTAGCTCATTGTTGTTCACTTATGTCTCTTGGAGGATCAATGATATCAAGAAACTTTTTTGTCAGTTTTAACTTTTTGTTTTAAATCTTGAATTTTAAAAAGTTACACAGAATAGAGGCACCTGGGTGGCTCAGTCAGTTAAGCATCTGCCTTCAGCTCAGGTCATGATCCCAGGGTCCTGGGATGGAGCCCCACATCAGGCTGCCTCTCCCTCTGCTTGCCACTCCCCCTGCTTGTGCTCTCTCTCTTTCTCTGTCAAAAAATAAGTAAATAATCTTATAAAAAAGTTATACAAAATATCCCAGAGTTAAGTTCAGCAGAACTGTTTTAAGAGATTACTATAAGTCAAGCCTTATGCTAAGTTTTGGAGATAAAATAATAGTTTCCATTCTGGAATTTATGGCATAGCAGGATAAGCCAGGCATCCTGCACGGGTGTGCTCGCAAGCACACACACACACACACACACACACAATACACACACAACACACACATAATTTCAAAGCAAAGATCACCAGGATTTCCAGAACAAAATGAAATCATTGAGTACTTTTTAATACATATGTTGGGGAGGGAATATAGTGAGCATAAAATTATCAAAAAGAAAACAGCTGGGGTGCCTGGGTGGCTCAGTTGGTTAAGCGACTGCCTTTGGCTCAGGTCATGATCCTGGAGTCCCAGGATCGAGTCCCGCATCGGGCTCCCTACTCAGTGGGAAGTCAGCTTCTTCCTCTGACCGTACCCGTCTTGTGCACTCTCTCTCAAATAAATAAATAAAATCTTAAAAAAAAAACCCAGCTATCATCTGGGCCAATTTATAATGTCTGTAATTTAAAAATGAATAGAAAAAATTGTTCCCACACTGTGCATAAATGCCCTATTTATTTTAATTGATATGTTTTGGCATGCATGATGTTGATGACAGTAAAATATTGTTATGTGATTTCTTTCCATGATAAATTTTGTGCAAGAAAATGTCATGTAGAAAGATTGGATATAAGGAAGGCTCCTTTTCTCTCCCCACCATGGTAACGTCAGTGTAAGCTTGCTAAAATAGCAATTATAAATAAGGTTCAGAGACACATATCATAATACTCCAAATGTCTAGGATCACCCATCATGCCAAGAACCAGGAAAAATCTCAATTTGAAAGAGAAAACACATTTGACAAATACCAATACATGCATTACACAGATGTTGAGATTACCTGACAAGGATTTAAAAACAGTTATTTAAAAAAATGCTTCAACATGCAATTATGAACATACTTAAAACAAAACAGAAAATCTCAGCAAAGAAATAGAAGGCATAAAGATGAACCCAACAAATAGATGTAAGGAAAGACTTTGTATGAAGAACACTTGATGTTAGGTTACAAAAAGAAAAAAATCCCTCCTCTGGCTTCCTATTTTTAAGTCTTTGGAGAGGAATTACACAGTCTCCTCAGTTAACTAGAGTTTCACGAGACTTCCCAACAGAAACTCACCCCACTGAATCTAAATCCTGCTGGCCTAGCATCTGTGCACTGAGACAGCCACCAGTCACCCTCTTGGCGAACATACAGTCCCCTTTTCTCCATTCCTCCAGATCTAGGGACCCAATCTCTTGCTTCTCTCCTAGCCCTGCTCTTGACTCAGCTTGGAGGCTGATGCTGTGACTCATCATTTTAGGGTGCAGAGCAGCTACAGAGGGGCATCAGGAGTCATGCTGTGGCTTGTCCTTTGCAGTTGCCTTGGCTGGGAAGTACAGTGCTCAGGACTGGAGTGCTGATGGGCTTTGGCATCGCCTTCAGGCTAGTGTGGTCAGGAGCGCTCCTTCCTATGACTGTTTGCCAGGAATACAAAAGACTTCCGGTATCTTAACAGTTGATACATCTATATCAGTATGCCTGGCTGAATATCAGACTTGCCTGTAAGAAACGATAATGATTTTGGTCTTGATTCTAAGAGTAATGGGAGGAACAGAAGGGTTGTGAGCAGGGAATGACATGATTAGATTTGCATGTCAGAGTTCACTGGGGCTGTGGAGAGGAGAAAGAGGGGTCAGAATGGACTGGTCAACAATTAGGAGGCTGTCTCCCTAGTCCAGGCAGGAGCAGATGGTCTGGATGGTGACGAGCATTTGGGTTGCAGAGAATCCATGAAGTCAGTGGTGTTTCTGGGGTTTCTGACCTTCCCATTGGGGTAGACAGATGGTAGTTATATCAAGTTGGAAAGGAAACAATGGGAGAGGCCTAGGTTTGGTGGAGAAGATCAAAAGAACAATTTTAGAGATCCCGAGTTTAAGATGACTTTGAGATATACCAGAGATATTAAGTAGGCAACTAGGTTATGTATCTTTGAAACTCCAAAGAGCATTCTGGGGTAGAGTTATGAGTTGGTGAGTCATTGATAAGAAGGTAATAAATGAGGACATGGATAGGATGAGATCAGTCTGGAGATGGTGGAGTGAGACTATGTGAGAACCCAGACTCCAGGAACTCTAAAAGTTAATGGGTGTGTAAAAAAGGGGGAAGATTACAGAAAATTGAAAGTTTGAAAAAATTGCAAATACCACAAATATAAAAGCCAGAAAATATCATAATATTTTAAATAATTATTTGCCTGAAACACTTTATAATACTTTGGTCTATGGTTTTGGCTGCATGATCTTCATCTTATCAAATTCATTGAGATATAATTTATGTACAATAAATTGTACCTCTTTAAAAGAAACAATTTGATGAGTTTTGGCAGATGTACACACCCATGAAACATTGTCACAATGAACATTCAGAGCGTTTCCATCACCCCAGAAATCTCATGTGCTTCTTTGCATCCATCCCTCCTTCCACCCCTGGTCACTGATCTGGAATTTCATATCAATGGAATCACATTGGTATGTGCTCTTTTTTGCCTGGCTTCTTTCACTCAGCATAATGATCTTGAGATTCATCCATGTTGTCACGTCTATTGGTGATTTGTTCCTTTTCATTGCTGAGTAGTATTCCATTGCATAGCTATACCACAATTTATGTACTCACCTACTGATGGACATCTGAGTTGTTTCCAATTTTGTGCTATTGTGAGTCCTTTAATCATGAAGGAGTGTTGAATTTTCTTGTATGTTTTTCTGTGGTTATTGAGATGATCATATTTTTCTCCTTTATTAATACAATGGATTATAGTGATTGGTTTTCTAATGTTAAGCCAACTTTGGATTCTTGGAATAAACCCTCCTTTGTCATGGTGCTTTCTACATAGTTATAACTACAATTGTAAATAGATAATTAGTTTTGACTTGCTAATATTTATTTTAAGGATTTTTGTACCTATGTTCATGAACATTAAAATGGTTTGTCATTTTCTTACTTTGTAGTATCTTTATTGGGTTTTTATGTCAAGGTATCAGGATTTATAAAATAAGTTGGGATACATTCTCTCCCACCTCTGTATTTCAAAAGAGTTTGTGTAAGATTCCTATTATTTCTTCTTTGTTTTCTAGAATTTACCAGTGAAACTATCTGGGCTTGAAGTTTTCTTTGTGCAAGGAGTTTTGATAACAATTCAATTTACTTAATCAAAATAAGATTATTTAGGTTCTCTATTTCATTTAGTATCAATTTTGGGAAGTTATATTTTTCAAGAATTTTCTCAGTTCATCTAAGTACTAATTTTTTTGGTATAAAGTTGTTCATAATAGTCTCCTTTATTTTTGTTTTTCTCTTCAGATTGTGGATGACATTATTTTAATAACAGCTTATTGAAATAGAATTCACATATCATGAAGTTCATCCTTTTAAAGTGTAGAATTCAGTGGTTTTTATTCAGTACATTTACAGAATTGTGCAACCATCAATCACCACTGTATAATTCTAAAACACTTCATCTCCTCCCAAAACTCCTTACCCATTAGCAGTCACTCTCCAGGCTCCCTTTCCCCCGGTCTCTGAAAACTACTAATCTACTTTCTATCTTTAAAGCTTTGCCTATTCTGCAGCAAAGGAAATAGTCAACAAAACAAAGAGGCAACCCACAGAATGGGAGAAGATATTTGCAAATGACACTACAGACAAAGGGCTGATTTCCAAGATCTATAAAGAACTTCTCAAACTCACACCCAAAAAACAAATAATCAAGTCAAAAAATGGGCAGAAGACATGAACAGTCACTTCTCAAAAGAAGACTACAAATGGCTAACAGACACGTGAAAAAATGTTCATCATCATTAGCCATCAGGGAAATTCAAATCAAAACCACATTGAGATAACACCTTACACCAGTTAGAATGGCAAAAATCGACAAGGCAAGAAACAACAAATGTTAGAGAGGTTGTGCAGAAAGGGGAACCCTCTTGCACTGTTGGTGGGAACACAACTTGGTACAGCCACTTTGGAAAACAGTGTGGAGGTTCCTCAAAAAATTGAAAATAGAGCTACCCTGTGACCCAGCAATTGCACTACTGGGTATTTATACCTCAAAGACACAGATGTAGTGAAAAGAAAGGCCATATGCACCCCAGTGTTCATAGCAGCAATGTTCACAATAGCCAAACTGTGGAAAGAGCCGAGATGCCCTTCGACAGATGAATGGATAAAGAAGATGTGGTCCATATATACAATGGAATATTACTCAGCCATCAGAAAGGATGAATACCCAACTTTTACGTCAACATGGGTAGACTGGAGGAGATTATGCTAAGTGAAATAAGTCAAGGAGAGAAAGTCAATTATCATATGGTTTCACTTATTTGTAGAACATAAGGAATAGCATGGAGGACATTAGGAGAAGGAAGGAAAAAATGAAGCGGTGAAATCAGAGGGAGAGATGAACCATGAGAGACTATGGACTCCGAGAAACAAACTGAGGGTTTTAGAGGGGGGGGTGGGGGATGGTTTAGCCTGGTGATGGGTATTAAGGACGGCATGTACTGCATGGAACACTGGGTGTTATATGAAAAAAATGAATCATGGAACACTCCATCAAAAACTAATGATGTAGGGGTGCCTGGGTGGCTCAGTTGGTTAAGTGACTGCCTTTGGCTCAGGTCATGATCCCAGAGTCCTGGGATTGAGTCCCACATCGGGCTCCCAGCTCAGTGGGGAGCCTGCTTCTCCCTCTGACCCTCTCCCTTCTCATGCTGTTTTTCTCTCTCTCACTTTCTAATAAATAAATAAATAAAATCTTAAAAAAAACTAATGATGTACTGTATGGTGACTAACATAATAAAATTAAATTAAAAAAATAAAGATGTGCCTATTCTGGACATTTTAATAAATGTAATCATAAATATGTGGCCTTTTGCGTCTGACTTAGCATAATGTTTTCAAGGTTCTTTCATTTTGTGACATGTGTCAGTACTTCATTCCTTTTTATGGCCAAATAACATTCCATTGGATGGATATGCCACATTTTGTCTGTCTTCATTAGTTAATGAATATTAGGGTTGTTTCCACTCTTTGGCTGTACAAAAAATGCTGCTGTGAACATTTTGAGTTTTGTGAGGGTATATGTTTTCAGTTCTCTTGGGTGTGTATCTGGGAGTAGAATTCCTGGGTCATATCATAACTCTGTTTAAATTTTGAAAATCTTCCACACTGTTACCCAAAGAGCTGCACTATTTTGCATTTCTACCAGCAATGTATGAGGGTTCCAATTTCCCTACATCCTTGCCAGCTCTTGTTATTATATGACTTTTTGACTGTAGCCTTCACAGTAGATATTTGATGATGTGGTTTGCATTTCCCTGATGACTAATGATATTGAGCATCTTTTCATGAGTTTATTGCTCATTTGTATATCCTGTTCAAATCTTTGCCCATTTAAAAATTGGATTATTTGTATTTTTCTTGTTGCATTGTAAGGCTTCTTTATATATTCTGGATACAAGTTCCTTATCAAATACATGATTTGCAAATATTTCTCCTATTCTTTGGGCTGTGTTTTCAATTTCTTAATGGTGTCCTTAGAGGCACAAAAGTTTTTAATTTGGATGAGGACCAATTTTTCTCTTATCACTCGTGCTTTTCTGTCAAATCTAAGAAACCATTGCTAAGGTCACAAGGATTCTATGTTTTAAGAGTTTTATAATTTTAACTCTTAGGTCCCTGCTCCATTTTGAGTTAATTTTTGTATATGGTATGAGGTGAAGGCTTAAATTCATTCTTTTGCAGGTGGATATCCGGTTGTTCCAGCAGCCCTTGTTGAGAAGACTGTTTTTTCCCCATTGAATTGTCTTGGCACTGTTGTCAAACTTAATAGTCTGTTAATTTTCTCAACTATATATTTTGTTTCTATCCTTATCTCTATTATTTCCTTTCGTCTAGTTACTTTGGGTTTACTTTGCTCTTCTTTTTCTAGCTCCTTAGGGTGGAACTTTAGGTCTCTGTTTTTAAAACTTTCTACCTTCCTAACATAAGCACTTAAAACTATAACTTTCTTTTTAAGCACTTGTTGTTATATCCCACAAGTTTGACTTTTTAAGTTATTTTTTAAAATTTTTGACTTTTTAAAATTATCATTTAGTTCAAAGTACTTTCTAATTGCCCAAATTTTCTTCTTTGATCCATTTAGCATTTAGAAATGAATTGCTTAATTCCCAAATATTTAGGGTCTTTCTAGATATATTATTATTAATTTCTAATTTAATCCTGTTTTGATCAGAGAGTATACTCTATATGATTTAAGTTCTCTTAAATTTATTGAGTCTTGTTTTATGGTCCAAGATACGGTCTATCTTCGTCAACAAATTGCATGCACTTGAAGACCATGTATATTCAGTAGTATTCTGTAGTTGTACAGTTGGGTGTAGTGTTCTATAAATATAAATTAAATAGAAGTGGTTAATAATGTTCAGTTCATCTATCTGTTATTGAATTCTTTCTAATGGTTTTATCAACTCCTGAGATATTCATATTCATATCCAACTATGATTGTTGGTTATTTTTGTCAACTTTTTCTTCAGGGATATCAAAGCTCAGTTATTAGGCACATACACACTTGGGATTATTCTGTCTTCTTGATGTATTGACCCCTCTGTCCTCAGGAAATACCTCCTTTTTTGATAATATTGTTTTCTCAAATTTCATTGCATTTGATAATAATATAGCTACTTTAGCCTTTTCATGCTTACAGTTTGCATGGTATATCATTTTTTACCTACTTACTTATATTTAAAATGCATGTGTTATAGACAACATGTATTTTAGGCTTGCCATTACATACTTTGTGATAATCTCTGCATTTTATATTGGAATATTTACTTCATTATTATTTTAAATAATTATTGATATAGTTGGATTTAGGTCTAGCATTTTATTATTTGTTTTGTTTGTCTTTATTTATTTTACTTTCTGTTCTCTCATTCCTGCCTACTTTTGGATTATTTCAAACATTTTTAAAAATTCTATTTTATTTATTAGCTTTATAGCCATATCTTTTTTTCATGGTTGCCTTAGAGATGAAGATATACATCCTTATATTTTCACTGCTTAGAGTTACAATTGTACTACTTCATGTAAAATGTAGAAACCAAGCAACCATGTAGATCCATTAGTCTCCACATAGATTATAAACTTCATAAAACTATATTATAATTTGGGGCGCCTGGGTGGCTCAGTCATTAAGCATCTGCTTCGGCTCAGGTCACGATCGGCTCAGGTCATGATCCCAGGGTCCTGGGATCGAGCCCCGCATCGAGCTCCCTGCTCAGCAGGAAGCCTGCTTCTCCCTCTCCCACTCCCTCTGCTTGTGTTCCTCTCTTGTTGTCTCTCTCTCTCTCTCTCTGTCAAATAAATAAGTAAAATCTTCTAAAAAATTAAAAAAAAACTATTATAATTTTTCCTTTAAACAGTTATATGAAAAAAATAAAGTTATATGTAATTTTTTATAGGAAGAAAAAGTAGTCCTTTATATTTGCCATTTCTCATTATCTTCATTTCTTCTTGAAGATCTAAATTTCCCTTCAGTATCATTTCCTTTTAGCAGGAGAATATTCCTTTAGCACTTTGATGGTAGTAATGAATTTTTATAATTTTTTAAATTTGGAAAATGTCTTTTCCTTTAAAAGAATTAGATCATTTAAACATTTTTATTTAATATATATAGAGAGAGCATGTGCGAACAGAGGGAGGGAGAGAGGGAGAGGGAGAGATACAGACTCCCGCTGAGTGCAGAGCCTGATTCAGGGCTCAGTCTCATGACCCTGAGATCATGACCCCAGCCAAAGTCAAGAGTTGGTTGCCCAACCAACTGAGCCACCCAGGCATTCCTAGATCATTTTTTAAAAGATTTTATTTATTTATTTATCTGAGAGAGAGCGAGGGAGAGAAAGAGAGGGAGGGAGGGAGAGGGAGAGAGAATCCAAAGTAGACTCAGTGCTGAGTGCAGACCCTGATGCATGGCTCAATCCCACAACTTTGAGATCAGGATCTGAGCCAAAACCAAGAGTCACATGCTCAACTGACTGAGCCACCCAGGTGTCCCCCAATGCCACCTGCCCCTAGATAATTTTTTAAATAAGGTCTAACATGTTATCAATTCTTTCTAGTACATTTTATCCCAGGCACTGATTTTTCTCTAGAATTTCATTTTGGGTTTTTTGAAATATATATTTTCTATGTCTGTCCTTAAGTAGGCCATGTTCTCCTCCTATATATATCGAGTACAACTGTTTTAAAGCTCAACAATTGTCTTAGAATTTTCATCTACTAATTCAGTCATATCTGGGTCTGTTTCCTTTGAACAATTTTTGTCCTCATTATGGACTGCATTTTGCTGCTTTTATGCATGCTTTATAATTTTGGACTGGACACCAGACATTGTGAATTTTACCTTGTCAAGTGCCAGATATTTTTGTATGCCATTCAAAATTCCTGAGGTTTTTTTTTTTTTTCTTTTCCTTTCCAGGTTGCAGATAAGTTACTTGGAAACAGTTCTGTTCTTTTGAAGCTTGCTTTTAAGCTTGGCCAAGAGGAACAAGAGCAGCCTAGAGTTTGTCTTTCCCCACCACTGAGGCAATACCCTTCTGAGTTTGCACCCGATACCCCATGAATCGTGAAGCTTTCCCACTCTGGCTGGCAAGAGCACAAACGACTCCTGGCCCTGTGTGAGCTGTGAGGGTGGTCTGACCACCGCTTTCCAGCAGCTCTTTCCCTGGCCTCAGGCGGCTTCCACACAGTCCTAAGCAGGAGACTCCAGGGAGCCCTTTGCAGGTCTTGGGATCACTCTGTGTAGCACGTTCTTTCCCAGCACTCTGCTCTGTGAATTCCAGCCTCCTAGCCTCCCCAAACTCTTAACTCTGTCTCCTCAACTCAGGGAGACCACTGAACTCTGTCCAGAGTTCTGCCCCCTCCTGGGCTGCATCCTAGAAACCACCCAGGCACCACGCCAGGACAGTCATAGAGCTTGTCTGATGTATACTTTTTCCAGGGATCACTGTCCTGTGCTGCCCACTGTCCAATGTCCAAAAATGGTCCTTTCATGTATTTCATTCAGTGTTTCAGGTTCCTAGAATAGAAGGGTGAATCTAATCTCTCCATTCTGTTATGGTCGGAAATGGAATTCCCTTACCTTCATTTCTGAATACTTTCATGGATGCAAAATTCTGGGTTGACAAGTTTGTTGTTTTTCTCCAGCACTGTAAAGATGTTCCACTGCCTTCTGCCTCCACTGTTTCTGAGGAGAATTTTGTGGACATTTGAATGATTGGTCTCCTGTATGTAAGGTGTCATTTTTCTTTGCTGCTTTCAAGATTTTCTTTTCTGAAGAACATGATTGTTGACTGTGCAGTGGAGAATGGTTTGGAGTGGAACAAGAGGAAACATTAGGGAAGTTAATGCTGTACCTTCCCAGGAGGTGACACTAGCTTAGACTACACTGGGGTCCACAGAGATGGAAGATAAGGACAAAGTTAAATTATATTGTAGAAATAGAGTTGACAGCACTTGGTAGAAGATTTGAGATGAGGGTGGGAAAGTGGGTTGTTGAGAACAGCTCCTTGGCATCTAGAATGGGAAACAGGTAAATTTGGGATTATTGCAGAGGGAAAGGCTACTGCGGGAAGATAAGGAGTTCCATTTTGGAGCGTGTTCACTGTGTGTGAGATCCACAGGTTGAGACACTAACTAGCTCAGGAGAGAAATCTCTTCATAGGGAACTCTGGGGGTTGTCAGCTTATAAATAATATGTATGTGGGGGTGGGCAACAAATAACCTCGCTCTTCCCCACTGAGTTTAGAACCAGCTGAGAGAGAAACCCAGGAACTGGCAGATGGAGATTGAATGTCAGTATTAATACTGATAGAGCTGATTGGAAGCTGTGGCTTTAGATCTGGGTCCAGATCAGCTGGATGACACTGCCCGCTAACTTACCTGGCCCTGCACATTCAGTCAGTAGCCCAGATAGACAATAGTAGGTTTTTCCCTCCACCCCTCATCTATGCAGAGGGCGGAGGGCAGGTGGGCAGATTTCAAAGGCAGAGTGAGGGGCCAGGTGGGGCAAGCCCCACTCTTCCTCAAGGCCCAGTAGCCTAGGAAGGGAAGATGCTGGAGCAGAGCGTCCTCTGGAGGAGCTTCTCACATAGAGACGAGGGCAGTGGGGAATATGTGTTTCTGCTCTGGTCTGTCCAGTTAACAGAGCAGTGGCAGGAGGACCTGAACTGAGCCCCAGCCACTGCCCGCCTCCAGAGGTTGGGCTGGGAAGGAAAGTCCTGTGAAGAATACGGAGAAGGGACCGGCAGGGTCCAAACAAAGGAAGACTTTCCAAGGCAGAGGTTGAGAGAGATGAGGGCTCATTGCTACGGTAGGTAGAGGTAGCAAAGAACCTCTCAAGCCACACGCTGGGCACACTTCTGACTTCCTCAGTTATGGTAGTATGGAGAATTATTTACCCTGATCAATTCACTCTGAGTCTGGAAGAAAGATTTATAGGTTTATGGGCCCTAAAAATCACAGTACCCAGACTCCGTTTTCCTAATGCTGAATGGAAGTTTCCAAAGATAAATGGGTAGGCACGGAAGGCTACAATCCTTCCTGTGGCTTATTTTAGCATCTATATAAGGAAAAACAATCATAGATTACCTTGGCAATAAACCATGCCTCCTCAAAGGCCTATTAAAGCCCTCTTATTAATCCTTTGGATATCCTTGAACAGTGGGGGAAAGCAAATATTTTGACCTCATCCTAAAGGAAAAGGAGTGAGATCAAGAAGCTGAGGGTCTTTCTCCTAGGACTGTTGGTGATCGGGTGGTATCCACGCCTGGTTTGTAGTATGCAGGCCAGAAACCATTCCCTGCAGCAAAGCACTGGAACAGAAATGAGAGGACCATGTAACCAATGGACCTGGCATGGCAGAGTCCTCAAGTAACAGAGCCACATTTCTAACTCCTTGAGGGCAGGAGTTGCATTTCCCCATTCTTTTCATTTTTTCCAGTCACTAGCACATCCCAAGAGCTCAAGATGTATTTTCTTGCTGGTGGACGACATAGGTTGTCTCTATGTCTGTGGGAAGGGGAAGGAAGAACCTGGATTTTATTCAGTATGTAGAATCAGGAGTTCTCAAACATGTGCATGGAGGTGACAGTCAGCTCAGGTATGACCAAGAGAGTTCAGGGCCACTCTGGGTTTTAGGAAGGAAACCTAGAAGAAACGTAAAATGAACTGAAAGTGTGAATAGAGGTAAGAGCAGAATAAAACATTGGAGTCTGTTGCAGAATTGTCTGCCTTGCTTGAAGGCGTGTATTTTGACCCACCCATCCATGAACTCACTCAACAGCTATTTATTGAGAACCTACTATATGTGAGGCATTGTGCAGTGTGCTCTGGCAGTTACAGAGATAAATAAGATGCATTTTTTTTAATCTTTGAAAATGCCCTCATTCAAGTGAAGATAATCTTGGCGATGTCCCTGACCAAATCACACTTTTATAGCAACCCAACAAGATGTTTTTGTGGACATAGACAAACTTATGCTGAAATGTATATGGAAAGGCTTAGGCCCTAGAATAGCTAAAACAACCTCAAAAAGGAAAAAAAAAAAGTGGGAGGAATCATTCCCTCATATTTAGGCTTACTATATAGCAGTAATCAAGACAGGATATTGATGGAGAGAAAGACACCTAGATCAACAGAACAGAATAAAGAACCAAGAAATATACTCACGGTGTAACTGGTTTTTGACAAAGGCGTAAAAGTAATTGGACATGGGGCGCCTGAGTGGCTCAGGTCATTAAAGTGTCTGCCTTCGGCTTAGGTCATGATCCTGGAGTCCCAGGATCAAGTCCCACATCAGGCTCCCTGCTCAGTGGGGAGCCAGCTTCTCCCTCTCCCTCTGTCTGCCGCTCCCCCTGCTTGTGCTCGCTCGCTCTCTGTCAAATAAATAAATAAAAAAAAATCTTTTTAAAAAGAAGTAATTGGACATGCATATTAACTGACATGAAAAAGAGTCACGTTGATGTACACACACAAGAAGTTGACAAAGCAGCATGGATGGTGTGACCCAGTCTTAGTAAACTGATGTAAGTTCTTGATATAAATACTGATAATGAGTTTGAAAATCTGGAAAAGTATACAGCAAAAATACTAACAATGATCATCTTGAAGTGACAAGATTCCAGGCAATTCAAATCACTAAGTTTCCCCTCCTTTTCCTCCAGTGATCGTGAACAAGGAGTAAAATGAAAGCTTGGTGCACACCACTGTCCTTTCTCTGAGACTGCTTCCCTCTGAGCTCCACACTGGAAATGGAGGGCGCCATGACCTTGGACAGGTCCCTTGTACTCTCGGGGCCTCCTGTTCCATCTAGCTAACAAAGAAGGTGGTTTAATTTTGAGAGTTTGTCCCAGCTTTAATGTTCTTTGACTTCATGACTCTCATTCCCAGTGGAGGTTCTTTAGGAAAGGGGGTGTAGAGACTTAAAGGTTGATCACCAGTCTCTTTGTGCCTTCTCTGACATATGAAGTTGTTTCCATCATTCCATCCATTCTTTGGGAAGAGAAATTTAAAGCATCTCACCAGAGATGTGTCAGATCAATCTGGGAAAAAAGTACCTTTTCCCAAAAAGACAGTTTTAAAAATAGTAATATATTGCTTTTATTAACGTGTTAAAGGATCTAGCATGGAATGCATAACTACTATACTTGTCATGTAGTCACAAATGCAAATAATATTTCAAGATAATCTGCAACAACCATAATATGACATGACTATATCTTTGACTTTTTAATTGAAGTACAATTAACCTACAATATCCTATTATGTACCTTATGATGATTTGATATTTTTATACATTACAAAATGAGCCCCATGATAAGTCTAGGTACCATCTGTCACCATACAAAGTTATTAGGCTATTGTTGACTATATTCCCTATGGTGTACATTACATTCCCATGGTTTACTCATTTTATAAGTGGAAATTTGTATCTCTTAATCCCCTTAATCTATTTTGCAGCTCCTCCAACCCATCCCCCACTCTGGTAACCACCAGTTTGTTTCTTGTATCTCTGAGTCTGTTTCTCTTTTATTTGTTCATCTGTTTTGTGTTTTTTTGATTCCACATATAAGGAGATCATACAGTATCTGTCTTTCTCTGACTTGTTTCATTTAGCATAATATTGTCTAGGTCCAGCCAGAAAGACAAATTCTAACCTATAGATAAAAAACCAACGGACCAACCCAAACCACTAGCCCCTGAAATACCACACCCCACAAGCCAAGCAAAAAAGAAAGAAAAAGCAACTACCCAAACACATTCCCGACTCCTGCTCTTATCCCAAAGACTTGGAAAGAAGCCATCTGCCACCTAGGCACCTGATTAGCAACAACAGCAATAATAGTAGGTAGCATTTTTAAAACAAACATCCATAGGGCCATTTAGCGTTTTCCCACACAGAAACAGCGAAATCACAGCCGAGCAGAGGAGGGCAGGAAGAGGAATTGTTCCTGTTTTAGAAAGACCATGGCGGGCTGACTCCCTGCGTGCAGAGCGGGTAACCCGGGGCAGAGCCGCACCTGCTGACCGGTTCTCTGGCGCCCTCTGCTGTGCAGTCGCCCCCCCCCCCCCCCCCCCCCCCCCCCCCCCCCGCCGCCCCCCCGCC
>NW_027397069.1:68819072-68821572 GCF_003265705.2 Callorhinus ursinus
GTGTACCCTGCAGGCTGCTGGGTCGCCCAAGACCCACATTCCCACTCTGCTCAAGGGAACGGCAGAAAGGCCTCCTGCAATTTTCTAGGCCTGCTTCAGAAAACCCCAGAAATCTGTCCTCAGAGATATGCTGTATTATCCGTTATCCCCCCAGACGGGGGCGGGGTAGGGGTGGTTTGTAGAGCAAGCCTTACTGGCAGCACTCCACATTATGACAACAAAAGAGCTTTTTAGGAAATGTAAACATTGTGTTTCTCACCTGTTCTTATACAGCACTCTCTAGAGGGAATCCTGTGGAGAATCACTGTTCCAGAATCTTCTCCCCTGCCTGCCCTTCTCTCCTCCCCAATGCCCACATGCCCAGCAGTCTTCCAGGTGGTGCATTCACCTGGGAACCGTACACCCTCCTGCTGGATGTGTGGCAGCAGACAAATCACTAAACCTCTCTGAGCCAATCACATCAGCCTTCCAAAGCCCACTCAGCTGAGCAGCTACTCCAGCTGGGCCCTGGACTTGATGCTGGGGATCCCATAGTGAAGAAGACAGATACTTTCCTCATTCTCAGGAAACTTGCCACACAAAGAGGGACCCTGACTGAAAACCAAATATGCAAGTGGATGTAAGTGTGTCAGTTAAGGAACGCTACACAATGAGAAAGAACAATTGTGGTTGGGAGCTCACAGAAGAGGCATGCAAGCTGAGCCTGAAAGAGAAGAGGAAACCAAGTGAAGAAATGTTGGACAAAGACTCTGAGATGCAAAGGTGTTAGAAAGTGTAGGAGAGGTGATATGGCTGGGTCCTCAGGAGTCAGGGGGACCAGGCTCCGAAGAGGGCTGGAGAATTAGGTGGGGCACAGATAACAAGGCCTCTGGAGGCCCAGGCCGGCTCAGCGTTTGGATCAGATCCTAGAGTGCAGTGGGGAGCCACGGAATTCATTTGTAATCATTGTTGCGGTCTCATCTAGGTCTTGAAAGGATCCCTGTGGCTGCTGTGAGGATAGCAGGGGGGAGGGAGGCAGAAGGGAGAGCAAGACCTCGTTGGAGTTGATGGTGGACGGTGTCTTCATTCGGGTGATGGCAGTGGAGTGGCGAGAAGTAGGCAGTTGCAGAGCACGTGTTGAAGGCAAGGCAGAAGGACACGCCAGCACTGAGGAAGGCGGAGACCTCTTGGATGGCACCCAGGTCTTTGGCTGTGACACACAGGACTCAGGGGGGAGCAGGTCCCAAGAGTGGCTATAACTTGTACTAACGATGATGGACTGATGATGGACGGGAAAGTAGCCTGGCAGAGCCTGCATGGATTGGAAGCTGCATCTTGGTGGGCTGTTGGTACATGTACCAGGAGCGTTTCTCTTTGGGGAGGCACAATGATGCAAAGTTGTGAATTCACAAGGAGATGTATGGAATGATACTGTTTTGATGTTTGGGATTTAGGAGAAAGAATATCAAGAATTGTCTTGTAATGTGATGAGTTCAAATTTTAACGATTTTTAATTGTAAAGGTAAGGAAAACACGCATGTAGATCTGGCGGGGGGGGGGGTAAAATGAAAACAGGACCAAGGAATGACATGGGGGGGGGGGGGAACCAAGAGGAATGAAGGTTCCAGTCAAGTCAACCGGATTGGTCTAGATTCTTGGCAGTCTTTCGAAACTGCAGCCAAGTGACACTCTCTCACACTTTGACATCAATGCAGTGCCTTTGTTATTCGGCTACTAGGACCTCGAAGTAAGAATGGACACCAGATGCACATGGGCTATGACATCTTGTTCTAATTTTTGAGGAGTAATTGAAATGATCATAATATGAGATGCTATCATATAGTATGATTGCTCATTATAATCGTGGTGATGCCACGATTTATAGCATCCAGTCAACTGAGGACTGCTTCAAAATAAGCAGGGACTGAGGAGAGGTTAGGGGTCAGGCCAGCCTGCAACCTGTGTGACAGGAACACGAGGGAGAGACCCTGCTGTGTCCTTGGCCGGTTCCTGGGTTTTCTTTGGGCAGGTCGGGCAGCTGGGACCTCTGCATTACAGATGAGTTCCAGATTTCTGTAGGAACACGGGGGCTCTTTGCTGCCTGGGATTCTTTCCCCTGGCCTGGGCGCTCTTGCCTCCTCCCAGCCAGCTCCCAGCGGGGGGGAAAACTTGCTAGCTATGGCAGCCACCCACTGGCAGGGGGCGCTGCTACTTCATAGTTTCGAAAGCAGCCTAATTTTGCAGCCGCTGCTGCAGGGTTCTGCCTTGGTGAGTTTCCTTAGTTTCCTAGAGAGGAGCCGCTGGGAGCCTGCAAACCCAGGGCAAAGCTGGCAAGGCCTGCAGCGCGCTGGAGCTCCTGGGAGCCCCTCAGGGAGCCCAGCGCTGGGCTTTCTCCAGCAGGGCAGACAGCAGTGGGCATGCACTTTTACCCCCTCCCTGGCCGTCAGCACTAGAGCTCCTGTTCAAGAAAACAACATGGATTTTTATTTGGTTCTATACTGCGCTTCTACTTTGGCTCATT